>NW_007247816.1:178815-181767 GCF_000164805.1 Carlito syrichta | reverse complement strand
TCAGAGGTGAGAAGATTGCCTGAGCCCACAAGTTTGAGACCAGCTTGGCCAACTTGGCAATACCTCATCTCTACCATAAGTCAAAAACTTAGCCAAGCATGGTGGCACATGACTGTGGTTTCAGCTACTTGGAAGACTGATGTGGGAGAATTGCCTGAGTCCAGCAGGTTGTGAATGCAGTGGCTGTGAGTGTGCCACTGTGCTCCAACCTGGATGACAGAACAAGACTGCAACTCAAAAAAAAAAAAAAAAGTCAAGATTCTCTAGGTCTTGCAGATAAGAGGCACAATATTAAAAATAGAGAATTCTACTTCTGGCAAGATGGCAACGGGGCAGCCTGGTCTATAAGACCCTCCACAAAGGAGAATGCAGAAGGTCTCTGACTCTCTCCCTGGGGGCTGCAGATGCCAACGTCGGCAGCCTGCTCTTCACATGGAGCTCAGCCATCACCACCGCTGGGGCATCGTGGTAGTCTGGACAGCCACTGCAGCTGCAGACACAGCAGCCGCTGGTGCAACCACACCTCCACAGTGGCCATAGCGTATCACACCACCCATGCCTGAGGCGATCCACTTCGTCAGTCCTTGAAGCCCCTGCAGGCAAGATCTGCTGGGATCGCAGCCACCTCTGCTGCCACCGTGATGTCCTGCAGGCTGTGGGTCCTCCCGAGTGCCCTGAGGCAGGCTCCCATCTCCGGCCTCTGCCTGACTCCTGTCTGCCTCCAACCCTCTGGGGCTACGAGATAGCACCACCTGCTGGCGATTCAAGGTAACAACACTGAAACGGGACAAACAAGCTTGAGAAACAGACACAGGCCAGATTTGGGTGAACAGAGTGGTGATCTGAACTGTCCTTCACAGAAGGCCAGGGGCAACTGATGCTAACTGTGAACAAATTTACCAGCTTGAGAAGACAGCTAGAAATCAGAGCTGAAAGGACATTGGACTTAAACAAAAAGTCTCAGAGTGTGCTCAATTGGTTCTGTTAGTTTAATGACTTGATTCTATTCCTACTGTTTCATTCCTTTTTTTTCCCTCTTCCTTTTCTTCTCTTTTCTCCTCTCTGTAAACCATTTCTCTGTATAGAGGAGCAGCACACCAGTAAGGTGGTTGGTTAGCTTGTATGTTAGTGTCATTGTATGTTTTAGTTTTTTTGTGTGTGGGAGTTGGTTTGTCTGTAGCCATAGCCTATTGTCTTTATCTGTTTTAGTTTAGGTCTCTCTCTCCATTTGTTAGTACACTCGTCTGTTTCCCCCTTTACTATTCTCTCTCTCTCTCCACCCTCCTTGTCCCCCAACTGTCTGCTCCATTCTCTTCCCTCTGCTAACCTCATTTTATTTCAGGGAGTAAACCTACAGCCCCTCTGCACAGACATATTCCAAGGCAGTGGGAAGTGAGTTTCAGATTATCCATACAGCTGTCAGCAGATACCAGGATCTGCAGATAGATTTTGAATCACAGCTCCCCCCTTAAGTAAATCTCAAAATTGCAAAAAGAACTGCCTCCAACCTACAGTGCAACTCCAGAATTGAACAAAGTAAGAGGGCATACATAAAGAAGAATAGGAGATTGAACAAACAGAAGTAAAAGCAATCCCTCTACACCTGAATAACAGAATTAAAGAAGATGAAGATGTGGAGGGTAGGAAAAAGTAGGGAGGGAAAAAAAGCAAAAAATGAAGAAAAACCAAAAGAATAATATAGGTCTCACACAGACCCCTAGGAGGTCTGACACTGAAAAAAGATTCCGGAACACAAACAATGAAGAGCTCCCAGACTGACTGTTCACATGCAACAAACCCAGACATCAAGACATTAATAGAGAGAATTTAAAAAATAGAGGAGAGACAAGAGGAAAATAGGAAGGAGCTGATGTCAGAAATGACAGCAGTAAAGAATACGGTGATGGAAATGAACAACAGATTAATGCGCATGGAAAGCAGAATCAGCCAAGCAGAAGAAAGAATCTCAGAGCTCAAACCAAAACACAGAACTAACCCAAACTGTCAAAAGTGTAGAAAATAAGCTCAAAAAGACAGAACAAAACCTGCTAGAGATGAATGATCACTTCAGGAGACCAAACCTAAGAGTCATTTGGCTTTCTGAGGCAGAAAGAGAAACAGAATCCACACTGGAACAAATATTTCATGAAATCATTCAAGAAAATTTCCCTCATCTCATTAAGGATGAAAAAATTCAAACACAAGTGATTCAGAGAACCCTTGCAAGACAACAAATGAGAAGACCAAATCCCAGACACATAATAATTCACCTAAACAAAGTAGCTATGAAAGGAAAAATCCTAAAGGCAGCAAGAGAAAAAGGCCAGACTACCTACCAGGGAAAACCAATTAAAATAGGAGCAGATTTATCCACAGAAACCCTTCAGGCCAGGAGAGCCTGGAGCCCTATCTTCAAAAGTTCTAAAAGAGAAACAATTTTAACCAAGAATAACCAACCCAGCCAAACTAAGCTTCATTAGTCAAGGAGAATTGAAATCTTTTCCAGACATCCAATCCCTAAGAACCTACGCTCCCACCAGACCACCTCTATAAGAAACACTGAAAAAAGTACTGAACACAGAAAAAAAGAAAAAAGAACAGCAGCATTCTTCACAAGAGTATAGGCAAAAGATTAAAAACACACATGAACCAACTCCAAAACCCAAAGAAAGATAACACACAAACAGGAACAACTCTGTAAGAACCTTATGACAGGGATCAACTCTTGCATTTCAATTATTAGCCTAAATGTGAACGAACTAAATGCATCACTGAAAAGACATAGAATGGAAAAATGGATAAAATATCATCAGGCAACAATCTATTGCCTTCAAGAGACTCACCTGACTAGAAAGGACAGTCACAGACTCAAAGTAAGAGGGTGGGAAACAAACTTTCAGGCGAACGGAATACAAAAGAAAGGAGGAGTAGCGATCTTAATTTCAGACAAAT
>NW_007247816.1:78973-178795 GCF_000164805.1 Carlito syrichta | reverse complement strand
AACAGCAGTAAAGAATACTGTGATGGAAATAAATAGCAAACTAATAAGCATGGAAAGCAGAATTAGCCAAGCAGAAGAAAGAATCTCAGAACTCGAACACCAAAACGCAGAACTAACCCAAACTGTCAAAAACATAGAAAAGAAGCTCAAAAAGATAGAATAAAACTTTCAAGAGATGAATGATCACTTCAAGAGAATAAACTTAAGAGTAATTGACCTTCCTGAGGCAGAGAGAGAAACAGAGGTCACATTGGAATAAACATTTCATGAAATCATTCAAGAAAACTTCCCTCATCTTATCAGTGATGAAAAAATTCAAACACAAGAGATTCAGAGAACCCCTGCAAGACAACAAATGAGAAGACCAACTCCCAGACACATAATATTTCTCTTAAACAAAGTAGGTATAAAAGAAAACATCCTAAAGGCAGTAAGTGAAAAAGGTCAGACTATCTACCAAGGAAGACCAATTAGAATAGCAGCAGATTTATCTATGGAAACCCTCCAGGCTAGGAGAGCTTGGAGTCCTATCTTCAAAGTTCTAAAAGATAAACAATTTCAACCAAGAATAAACTACCCAGCCAAGCTAAGCTTCATCAGTGATGAAGAATTGAAATCTTTCCCAGATATTCAATCCCTAAGATCCTATGCTGCCACCAGACCACCTCTACAAGAAATATTTAAGAAAGTATTGAACACAGAAGAAAAGGAAAAAAGCACAACAACGTTCTTAACAAGAGTACAGGTAAAAGATTAAAAACACACGTGATCCAACTCTAAAACCAAAAGAAAGGCAACACACAAACAGGAAGAACAACAACAACTCTGTAAGAACATTATGATACGTATCAACTCTCACATTTCAATAATTAGTTTGAATGTGAATGGACTAAATGCACCACTGAAAAGACATAGAATGGCAAAATGGATAAAATATCACCATGTCACTAGAAAGGACACTCACAGACTCAAAGTAAGAGGATGGGAAACAAATTTTCAGGCAAATGGAACACAAAAGAAAGGAGGAGTCGTGATCTTAATCTCAGACAAAATACCCTTTAAGCTATCAAAAATTTAAATAGATACAGAAGGCCACTACATAATGATAAAAGGTTCAATCCATTAACAAGAAATATCCATCCTAAATAAGTATGAACCTAACTTAGGAGCACCAACTTTCATAAAGCAGCTCTTGGTAAACTAAAAAAAGATATCAGCTCCAATACCATCATAGCTGGGGACTTTAATACCCCACTCACAACTCTAGACAGATCATCAGGACAAAAAATCAGCAATGAGATCTGAAACCTCAATGTGACTCTTGATCAAATGGACCTAATTGATACCTACAGAACCCTCTATCCAAAGACCACAGAATACACATTCTACTCATAACCACATGGAATATACTCTAAGATCGACCACATACTTGGCCATAAATCAAACATAAGCAAATTTAAAAGGACAGAAATTTTTCCATGCACCTTCTTGCACCACAGTGGAATAAAAATAAACATTGACACCAACAAAGTCCCCCCAAAACCCACAAAGACATGGACACTAAACAGCATGATGTTAAACAACTCCTGGGTCAATGATGAAATCAAAACAGAGATCAAAAGATACCTGGAAACAAATGAAAATAAAGAAACATCTTACCAAAATCTCTGGGATGCTCTGAAAGCTGTAGTAAGAGGGGAATTTATATCTCTACAAACACACATGAAGAAAATGGAAGGAACAGAAATTCACAATCGAACAAGCCACCTAAAGAAACTAGAAAAGCAAGACCACAAAAAACCCTAATTTCAGCAGAAGAATCCAGATCACCAAAATAAAAGCCCAAATCCAGGACATAGAAGGCAAAAAGACAATACAAAAAAATCAATGAAACAAGAAGCGGTTCTTTGAAAGGATAAACAAGATAGATGGTCCCCTAGGTAGACTGACCAAGAAAAAAGAGGAAAAAAACCAAATAAGCATAATCAGAAACACAAAAGATGAAGTCACATCTGACCCTGAAGAGAATACAAAAGATTATTAGAGATTACTATGTACACTTGTATGGAAACAAACTTGAAAACCTTAAGGAAATGGAGGACTTTCTGACATCAGACAGCCTACCTAGGTTGGAACAAGAAGAAATTGAGACCCTAAATAGACCAATAACAATCAAGGAAATTGACTACATAATAAGAAAACTTCCTATTTAAAAAAAAGCCCTGGTCCAGATGGCTTTCCAGCAGAATTCTACAAGACATTCAAGGAAGAGGTGATACCAATCCTACTGAAGGTATTCCAGGCGATTGAAAAAGATGGAACTCTCCCCAAATCATTTTATTTAGCCAACATCACATTGATTCCCAAGCCAGGTAAAGATCCAACAAAGAAAGAGTACTAAAGACCAATATCTTTGATGAACATAGATACTAAAATTCTCAACAAGATCCTAGCAAACAGATTCAGCAATACATAGCAAAAATCATCCACCATGACCAAGTAGGCTTCATTCCTGGGATGCAAGGTTGGTTCAACATTCTTAAAACCATAAATGTAATTAAATACATCAACAGATGTCAAAACAAAAACCACATGATTATATCACTAGATGCAGAAAAAGCTTTTGATAAAATCCAGCACCCCTTCTTGATAAAAACCCTCGAACATCTAGGCATATGGGGAACATACTTCAAAATAGTAAAAGCCATCTATGAGAAACCCAGAGCCAGCATACTCCTAAATGAACAAAAATTAGAACCATTTCCCCTGAAACTGGAACAAGACAAGGATGCCCACTCTCACCCCTCCTGTTCAATATAGTATTGGAAGTCCTGGCTCGAGCAATCAGAGAAGAGAAGGCAATCAGGGGTATCCAAATAGGAAAAGAGGAAGTCAAGTTATCTCTCTTTGCAGATGACATGATTGTGCAGCTTGAAAACCTAAGAGAATCTGTCAAAAAACCTCCTTACAGTGATAAAGGACTTTGGCAAAGTCTCAGGATATAAAATAAATGTGCCCAAAACAATCACATTTCTTTACACCAATAATAAACAAACAGAAACCCAAATAAAAACCACAATTCCATTCACAATAGCCACAAAAAAAATGAAGTACCTTGGAATCTTCCTAACCAGAAACGCGAAAGACCTTTGTAATGAAAACTACAAAACACTGCTCAAAGAAATCAAAGATGACACAAATAAGTGGAAAAACATCCCATGCTCATGGATTAGAAGTATCAACATTGTGAAGATGTCCATCCTACCTAAGGCAATCTCCAGATTTAATGCAATACCCACAAAATTACCAGCAACATTCTTCTCAGACCTAGAAAAAACAACACAGGAATTCATATGGAAACACAAATGACCAAGAACAGCTAGAACAATCTGCAGCAAAACAAAAAACAAAAAAACAAAAAACAAAGCAGGTGTTATTACATTACCAGACTTCAAACTTTACTATAAAGCTGCAATCATCAAAACAGCTTGATATTGGTACAGGAACTGGCATATAGACCAATGGACTAGACTTGAGATTCCAGAAGCAAAACCTCAATTTCTTCAACCAACTCATCTTCGACAAGGCCTCCACCATCCACCACTAGGGAGAGGAGAACCTATTCAGTAAATGGTGCTGGGAAAACTGGCTGACCACATGCAGAAGATTGAAACAGGACCCCTATCTATCCCCATATACAAAAATTAACTCTAAATGGATCAGAGACCTAAATGTAAAACCTCAAACCATAAGAACCTTAGAAAATAAAGGACATACCCTCATGGAAATTGGAACTGGCATCCAATTCCTGAACAAAACCTGAAACCCACAGGCCATAAGAGAGAAGATAGACAAGTGGGACCTCATGAAACTGATAAGCTTCTGCAAAGCCAAAGAAACCATCAAGAGAGCAGGAAGACAGCCTAAAGACTGGGAAAAAGTATTTGCCAACTCCAGGTCTGACAAAGGCTTAACATCTTGGATCTACAAGGAACTAAAATGTGCTGAAAAGAAAAAAAGCAAACAACCCCATTACAAAATGGGCAAAAGATATGAACAGACACTTCTCAAAGGAAGACATCCAAGTAGCCAACAGACACATGAAGAAATGTTCAACCTCACTAATCATCAGAGAGATGCAAATCACAATCACACTGAGATACCACCTAACTCCAGTCAGAATGGCAATTATCAATAACTCAAAAAATAACAGTTGCTGGAGAGGGTGTGGCGAAAAGGGAACTCTTCTACACTGTTGGTGGGAGTGTAAACTAGTGCAACCTCTATGGAGAGCAGTGTGGTGATTCCTAAGAACTCTAAATATCAACCTCCCATATGACCCTGCAATCTCCCTACCGGGAATATACCCTGAAGAACTCAAATCACTCTATAAAAAAGATACCTGCACACGAATGTTTATTGCAGCATTGTTCACAATAGCAAGAACCTGGAAGCAACCATGCTGTCCATCAAAAGAGGACTGGATTAAAAAAATGTGGTACATATACACGATGGAATACTATGCATGATCATGATTTTTGCAGCAACCTGGATGGAATTAGATTCTATAATACTGAGTGACCTCGCACAGAAACAAAGATCTGAGTATCACATGTTCTCACTCATATAGTGGACCTTAAACATCCAATGTAATACTATAAGAAAATGACTGACAGTGGTAGGAAACTAAGGGGAGGCGGGGGGAAGGGAGATGAGATTAACGGTAGTAAATATCTGTCTGGGGACGGGGATACACCTCTTATCAATAAGGGTGCCTGAACGAAGCATATTTGTATACCTAATCCTTAACTCTACCCCACAATATCATAATAAAAAGTATTGATTACAAAAAAAATAGAGAATTTTTAAAGTCTGCATATTTAACAATAAAACCCTCATTTTTCTCCTTGTTAGCTACCAGAACTTTGTCTTGGAGACTTATTCTTCATCCTTTACCTTGTACTGCCTTTTGTAGATAGTGGATTGGAAGATTCTTCTCTGGAAATATGAGGATGATTACTAAGTAAGTAATCGGTCTACAAAGTGTACAGAAAGACAAACAGAAAAAAATTTTTGAGCTGATTGAGGCAAAGAGTGTTAAGATCCTATCTTAATCACTCTACAGTGAAGACTTGCTCACTCAGGACTTCTAATCATTTCTTTAATGCTTTAATTTGAAATGTGAGTGGGTAGTCATAAATCACCAAGCATGTATGGAAAGCATTAGCATTAAAGAAAGATATCCAAACAGGTAACATTTAGAGGGAGTTTGCCATAAACAAAGACAAACATAGAGCAAGAAAAATCTCAACACAAATGGAAAAAATTTCCCCTGAATTTTTAACCTTGGACCGATGAGAAGATATTTCATTTCTGAAACAAGAACAAGCTGATATTAAGAGGGAATAATTAGAGAACAATAAATAACTTTGATAGATGGCTTCAATTAAAACTTTATATATTTAATTGAAATATTTTCTTAGAAATATCTAAGAATGTAGACCCCAAAGGCCAAGATTTTGGAAAAAGTAGAAAAAAAGGGAGGTTTATAAAAATAATAAGTGAAAGTCTAGGACATCCATTATCTAAATAATACATATTTTAAAAGAACAGGAAAAAATTAAGAAGAATAAATTATCAAAGTAATAGTGCAAGGAAATATTATCAGAATTGAAGGCCCAATTATATGTAGGAAAATGAGAAAATTAAAGAAAAAAAAAGAGGAAAAAAGACCCACAATAAGAAATAGCATCATAAAATGCCCCAAACTCCAATCAATTAAAATCCAAATACTTCTATGGAGACAATAACAGGTCATACATAAAGGAAAGAAAATGGCAATTGACATCTTAAGCAAAAGGAGAAACTAGATGATAATAGGGTAATACTTTCAACATTCCAAAAAAAATTATATTTTCAACAAAGTATTTTATATTTAATCAAGCTGGCAATCAAATATGAGGAAACAAGAAATATATTTTTTAAAAGGTGAACTTACAAACTATAGTTGACCCTTTTTGGGGAGAGGAGTTGGAGTCTCACTCTGTTGCCCAGGCTGGAGGGCTGTGGTACACTCACGGCCACCCCAGTGTCGACCTCTTGGGCTCTGGCAATCCTTCTCTCAGCCTTCCAAGTAGCCAAAGCTACAGGTATGCACTATATAGTTGACCCTTGAACAATATGAGGGTTGAGGGTGATAACCTTTTGTCAATCTTGGATCCACATATAACTTTTGACTTCCCAAAAACTTAACTACTAATAACCCACTGTTGACTGGAACCCTTATTAGTAGCATAAACAATTGATTACCATATATTTTACGTGTTGTGTGTATTAGATACAGTGCTCTTACAATAAAGTTAAATTTTAAAAGGTTATTAAAAAATAATGAGAAAGAAAAAATATCTACTATTCATTAAGTGGAAGAGGATTATCATAAAGGTCTTCATCCTTGTTTTCATGTTGAGTAGGTGGAGTAGGAGGAAGAGGAAGGGTTAGTCTTACTGTATCAGGGGTGTCAGAGGCAGAAGAAAATCTGCATGTAAGTGAACTCAGCTCAAACCCATGTTACCCAAGGCTCAGCAGTACTTATCACCCAGGTACATTTTCTTAGAAAACTCTTTCCACATCTCAGAATGTGTTCTATCAAAACCAGGTGGTAACCAAGAAAGAAGACCAGGAGTCCAGAAAGAGTGGGTTCACCATGAGGAGAGAAGAAGGGCAACCCAGCATGAGAGCAGATTAGCAAGCCTAAGACACAGCCACTTGAAAATGAAGTAGGAAGAGTGTTGAACTTTAGAAATGGTATCTCCAGCAAGCATGGAGGAAAACTGTGTCTGACTAGATAAGAAAAAGGATTCAAAAATAGTTTAGTATTTTGGTTTTTTGTTTTTGTTTTATAATCAATATTTATTATGACATTGTGGGGTACAGTTAAGGTTTAGGTATACATATATGCTTCGTTCAGGCACCCTTGTTGATAAGAGGTGTCTCCCCGTCCCCAGACAGATGTTTACTCCATTAATCCCATCTCTCTTCCCCTCCCCCACCATAGTTTCCTGCCTCTATCAGTCATTTTCTTATGATAATATGTTGGATGATCAAAGTCCACTATATGAGTGAGAACATGTGATACTCAGATCTTTGTTTCTGTGAGATGTCACTCAATATTATAGACTCTAGTTCCATCCAGGTTGCTGCGAAATTCATGATTTTGTTCTTTTTTATGGCTGCATAGTATTCTGTTGTATATATGTAGCACATTTTTAAAATCCAGTCCTCTTTTGATGAACAGCATGGTTGCTTCCAGGTTCTTGCTATTGTGAACAATGCTGCGATAAACATTCGTGTGCAGGTATCTTTTTTATAGAGTGATTTGAGTTCTTCAGGGTATATTCCCAGTAGGGGGATTGCAGGGTCATATGGGAGGTTGATATTTAGAGTTCTTAGGAATCACCACACTGCTCTCCATAGAGGTTGCACTAGTTTACACTCCCACCAACAGTGTAGAAGTGTTCCCTTTTCACCACACCCTCTACAGCAACGGTTATTTTTCGAGTTATTGATAACTGCCATTCTGACTGGAGTTAGGTGGTATCTCAGTGTGATTTTGATTTGCATCTCCCCGATGATTAGTGAGGATGAACATTTCTTCATATGTCTGTTGTCTGCTCGGATGTCTTCCTTTGTGAAATGTCTGGTCATATCTTTTGCTCATTTTATATTGGGGTTTGTTTTTTTTCTTTTCCACATGTTTGAGTTCCTTGTAGATCCAAGATGTTAAGCCTTTGTCAGACCTGGAGCTGGCAAATACCTTTTCCCAGTCTGTAGGTTGTCTCCCTGCTCTCTTGATGTTTTCTTTGGCTTTGCAGAAGCTTGTCAGTTTAATGAGGTCCCAGACAAATTTAGTATTTTGAAGAGTTTAAGAAAAAAATAGAAACAAAAAAGTAATTTTAAAAAATCATTTAACTCTGGAATAAAATATTGCACAAGAAAGGTATTTGAAATATAGTACTTGCCCTAACTCGGGAGTAAAGAGAAATTACTTAACAGCTATAATGCAAACATTGAAATTTGCTTAATCTAAACAATTTTGATATAATTATACTATATGAATGAAAAAAACGCACAGTACAAGTTGAGGACATTTTAATGTTAAGTTTCTACATTTCATTATAGAAAGATAAAAAATGAAAATAATACATTCAGAAACATATCAACATGTTACTGGAATTGAGAGGGAAGAGAAAGAAGACTGCATTTGCTTTAAATCTTGTAGTATTTACCTTTTTAAGATGCTGCATAGGCATTCCGTTGATAAAAATGAGAATAACTTTTTAAAAGATTCTGGGAATGCAAGTATGGTTTCATATTCACAAATCAATGAATATACTTTACTACATAAAGAATTAAAAACAAAAAATAAATAATCATCTCAATAGATGCAGAAAAGGTGTTTGATAAAGTCCAATGTCCCTTCATGATAAAAACCCTCAACAAACTAGGCATTGAAGTAACATATCTCAAAATAATTAGAGCCATATATGACAAACCCACAGCCAACATTGAATGTTGAAAACATTCCTCCCCAGATTTGGAACAAGACAGGATACCAGCTCTCACCACTCCTAGTCAATATCAAACTAGAAGTCCTATCAAAAGCAATCCAGCAAGAGAAAGAAATAAAAGGCATTCAAATTGGTAAAGAGCTTCCTCTTTACTAAACTATCTCTGTTTGCTGAGGAGATGATTGTATACTTAGTAAACCTTAGAAACTCCTCCAAGAGGTTTCTAGACCTAATAAATGACTTCAGTAAAATCTCAAGATACAAAATCAATATACAAAAATTAGTAACATTTCTATACATAAATAATGCTGAAGCCGAGAACCAAATGAAGAACTCAACATCATTTACAAAAGGCACACACATACACACATGCAGAATACCTCAAGAGATACAATTATCCAAGAAAGGGGAAGATCTCTACAAGTAAAACGACAAAATATTGATGTAAGAAATTGTAGATGACAATCATAGATTGGAAGAATCAATAATATTAAAATGACCATACTGTTCAAAGTAATCTACACAGATTCAATGCAATTTCTATCAAGATATCAGCATTATTTTTCACAGAACTTGAAAAAAAATCTAGTTTATAATAAACCAAAAAAAGCCCAGATTCACTAAAGCAATCCTAAGAATAAAGAATAAATATGGAGGCATCACACTGCCTGACTTTAAATTATAATCTAAGTTTATAGCAGTTAGAAATGCATGGTACTGTCACAAGAATAGACAGATATATCAATGGAATAGAATAGCAAACCCAGAAATAAATACCTACAACCACCTGATCTTCAACAAAACTGACAAAAATAACCAATAGGGAAAGGACACCTTATTTAATAAATGGTGCTGGAAACTAGCATAATTTTCATTATGGCTAGCCATACTCAGAAGAATGAAATGGACTCCTATCTCTCACCATATGCAAAAAGTAGCTTAAAATGAATCAGAGAGCTAAATGTAAGACCTCAGACTATTAAAAATTTTAGAAAAAACCCTAGGAAAACTTTTCTGGACATCAGCTTAGACAAAGAATTTATGACAAAGAGCACAAAATGAATTGCAACAAACAAAAATAAACAAATGGGAGCTAATTAAACTAACAATTTTCTGCACATCAAAAGAAAACAATCAACAAAATGAACAGAAATCCATGAGAAAATATTTGTAAATTATGTCTTAAACAAAAGACTAATATTCAGAATCTACAAAGAACCCAACTCAATACGAAAAAAATAAATAATCCCTATGGGCAAAAGATCTATATAGACACATCTCAAAAGAAGACACACAAGCAGCCAACAAACATATGTAAAAGTGTTCAACATCACTAATAAGCAGAAAAATGCATATTAAAAACACACGGAGATATCATCTAACATCAATCAGAATGGCTATTATCAAAAATGGAAAGAACAAGAGATGTTGGCACAGATGCAGAGAAAAGGGAACACATACACACTTGGTGGGATTGTAAACTAGTTCTATTCCTATGGAAAAGAAAAGTATGAGGATTTCTCAAAGAACTAAAAATGGAATTATCATTTGACCCAGCAATTCCACCACTGGTGATCTACTCAAAGGAAATGAGATCAGTGTATAAAAAGACACCTGTACTCATATGTTCATCAAACTAAGGGTCCATCAATAATTGATTAGATAAAGAAAATGTGGTATATTCACACCATGCAATACTTTTCAACCATTAAAAAAAAAAAAAGAACAAAATCATATCCTTTGCAGCAACATGGGTGGATCCAGAGAACGTTATCCTAAGTGAACTAACTCAGAAACAAAAAACCAAAAATTACATGTTCTCACTTACACATGGGAGGCTAACTGGCCATAGAGAAGGAAATATACACTGGGGACACTAAAAGGAAACTGGCAAAAAAAGAAGTTAAAATTCAGAAGTTACCTATTGGGTATAATGCTCACTATCTGAATCCCTACTCCTCTACTTATTACCTATGTATTCACAAGCTAGATCTTTTTCTCCTATAATCTCAGCTTAGAGTATGTAATGTGAAAAAAATACCAGCAATTACCATGTATGGCACCTATGATTTGCCAGGATAAATAAATACTTAAATAAATAATTTCATTTAATCACCAGAAAAGCTTCCATGACTTTTAGTGTTCTTATTATTTCCATCTTACAGATGTGGAAAGTGTGTCACAGAATGTTTGACCAATAGGTCTATGTTTATTTTGCAGGTAAGAGATAAAACTGAAATTTCTACTCAGACAACAAAATAGAATAAATATGCCACAATCTTGCCATTGTAAAACTAATATGAAATTTAAATGAGAGCACTCTTTACTCTGACAAAGAGTAAATGTTCAATAAATATTTATAAGTAAGTGAATGTTCATTTAACAATGTTATTAAGTGCTTTGAACACATATAATGTACATGGGTATAACGCTGGTATGACCAGGCATTACCAGGACTGTAGTGTATGATTTGGACACATATAGAAATATACAGATACACAACCACCAAGATACTTATGATATAATAAATTATACTATAATGAGGGTCTATCATATTAATTCATTACGCTGCCCAGTTAAAAGTGTGCAGATTTTGAAGGAAAGTTTTTATTATGAAACTCTGGGCAGAAAAAGAAATTTCTCCTGTTATATATAGCCAGAAATTATGTTTTTCAAATCTGTGTGTCAAGAAGGAAACCCTCCTCTGTCAGTTCTTCCTTCTCATCTTTGTACTGGATCAATTTCTCTATTGATTATGCTAATGTGCATCACATCAGACATGCCACCCAGAAGCTGGAATGTCTAGAATTAAAAATTTGTTAAGGGGTAGGAATGGATTTCTTATCACCCTGGTTAGGTTGGCCTTTTTACAACATTTTCATCAATCTTTGAAGGACAGTGCTATCAAAATCAGTTCAGATTTAATTTCAGTCAATAGTTAATTATCATATATCCATAAAAGTTCTTCCATTAGGTGTTTAAAATCCTAAATACCTCAAACAGACATTAAAGAATGGTTTTAAAAAAACCTTTTTTAAAATATAAAAAGTCTATGAGAATATTTTTTAAGATTTAAAAAGAAATGCTGAAAGGAGTTAGTTCACTGCTAAGATAGACTTATTTGTTGGGGAGACCAGATTCACAATGCTTAGGTTGAAATAAAGAACTTCCAATTCAATGTTGTTGTTGTTTTTTATTTTCAGTTATACTATATTGCCTGCTATTTTAAACATTTTATTGAATATTATGAATTGTAGAACAAAATTACTTGGGTAAAAATCACTAAATTTGAATATTATTTGGAGGACACTATCACTGGTTGCTCAAATATGCTACCATGATACCGTGTTCAGAAATTCTAGAAGCTTAAAACTGGAATCTGACTCTTAACAAGGTTTCTATTACATGCAAATCAATTTCTCATTGCTGTTCATGACTACCAAACTCTAAAAATTGATTTTGTTTTCATCTGAACCTTAGAAGAATTAGTTTTGAATGAAGAAAACAGAACTAAAAAAATAACTTTGATTTAAAAGAGGGTGGTACTTTATTTTTCATGGAAATGCCCACATTGTCTAAAGTTTCTTTGGAATTCATTTGGTATTTTTAATATAATACACATTTTAGTGGGTACATATTCTTACTTCTTTTAGGCCAAAAAAAATCTGTAATATCTGCATAATACTTTTTCTTTTTTTTTTTGAGTTGGAGTCTCACTCTGTCGCCCCAGACTGCACTCCAGTGGCCACTCCCGGCCACTGCAGCCTCGACCTACTGGGCTCCGTCGATCCTTTCGCCTCAGCCTTCTGAGTAGCTGGAACTCCAGGCGCGCGCTATCACGCCCGGCTAATTTTTGATTTATTGTAGAGATGAGGTCTCGCCAAGTTGCCCAGGCGGGTCTCGAACCCGCGGGCTCAGGCAATCCACTACCATGCCCGGCCTATATAATACATTAAGTGTACTAAACTTGAAGTCGTTTTTGGTTTATTTCCTGCTGGTTGTAAATGGCTGCTGTCTTCTAACTTTTTTTTTTTTTTTTTAATGGGGCAGGATTCAGTGGCTCAGCCTGTAATCCCTGCACTTTGGGAGGCTGAGGTGAGTGGGTTGTCTGAGGCGGTGGGTTCGAGACCAGCCTGGGCAATTTGGCAAGACCTTGTCTCTACAATAAATAAAAAATTAGCGGGGCGTGGTAGCGCCCACTTGTAGTTCCAGCTACTTGGAAGGCTGAGATGAAAGGATTGCAGAGTCCAGCAGGTTGACGCTGGGGTAGTTGTGAGTGTGCCTCTGCACTCCAGCCTGGGTGATGGAGTGAGACTCCAACTTAAAAAATAAATATAAAATTTTTAAAAAGGTTTATTTACTAACTTAATGGTTTATTTATTGGTCAGTAATTTTTAGAATTATATCTCAGGTTAGTTTTTAAAACATATCTAACGTATTTTATCCTTAGAAACAAAAACATTATCATTATTATAAGCCATAATTTATCATATAGCTTGATAGTCAAAGCTTAGTAGGAACTTCTGTCCTTAAAGAAATGTAGATAGTTAATCTGAAACATCAGGTTAAAATTCACTTCCAATGTCAACATATCACTTTGACTCTATTTACCCAGGAGCCAAAAAAGGATATTCTGCAAGTATTTTCAAGATATATCTGCTTTGAAAAAAAGTATAGGTAGAATGTATAAAAGTATAGGTAGAATGACCACCTCATTGTATAAAAAAGTATAGGTAGAATGACCACCTCATTGACATTTTATCATTCGAATGTGGTTGATCATTTTGAATGACTTCAGATAAATGAACATTGATATTTAAGCAAGTGATTCATTGGCCCAAATGACTATAGAAAGAAAAAAAGTGAGGACCTGAAAAGAGTTCGAAAGGGTGATATTTTAATTTGATTCAGAGGCCATTCAAATGTTACTATTGTTACTGCTGAGAACATCTCATAATGGGAGAACATATTGACCTAAGAAGAAATAGGTTTAAAGTGTCAGCCTAACACAGAGCAGGTTGCTTGGGGATTCAGACTGTATTTGGCTTGTGGTTCAATAACTTGGTGATATTGTTCATTTGAGAGAGATACAGGAGCAGTCCTGAGAAGCAGGAAGATTGCATCATGGAGCTCCACAGTATGCCTTTGTAATTTGTATACAAGTCGGTGGAAGAGCACTGAATCAAGAAAACTTAATTTTGACAGGTCTGATGTATAGTCTATTTTGGTTAACCAAAAGGAACACATACATTTACTACATTAGAGAAATTTCCATTATTTTTCTCTCAGCCATGAAAATCGATTTTGATGTGATTACACTCAGAGGCAGCTTGATCTGCCTCTGACAGGACAAAATGGATAGAGACAGTGGGTGGTGTAGCATGTGGAAAACTGTGGTTAAGCTGGACTCTGTGACAAACTGAAAATGGTAGGATTCAAACATCAATTAGGATAATTTGCGTGAAAACGGATCTGATAAAATAATGCCTATGCTGTAGCTAAATGGTAAGAAAAAGTATTTCAATACATCAAGTAACTAAGTACTGTCATCATTTTCTTTTTTGCTATGGAAGTTTATTTAGAATAGTGCAAGAATATCACTTGTAACCAGTAAATATTTATTTATCTCCTTGAAAAAATATTGAGTTTTTACTGTATGCAAGGCATTTATTTAAGAAATCTTTATTGAACTTCAGATTTTATTTTATTTAAGTAAGAATTAAAGACTGTGTGGTAGCTGGCAATTTTGTTTCTGTTTTTGCTCAGAGCTCTTTTCTTACTATTAATAAAACTATTTTTATTCTTACTCATTCACTTAATAAATTTTGTTGAGCACCCAAATGCAAGGCACTTGGCTGAATATCTGGAACACAATGATAAACAAAGTAGACAATACTTGTTCTCATGGTTATATAGTCTAGTTGGGAATGCAAACAAGCAGGGAATGATTGCAATAGAGTGTGGTAAATTCTATAATAAAGGAAGCATAGAGTTCTATGGCGGTATCTGGAAGGGGTGCCTAATCTAGCAGGGAATACAGAGATTTACTAAAGGAAGTTATATCTAAATTGAGTCAAGGAGAATGAATAGACAACTCAGTAGAGGTTAGTCATAAGCAGGAGTTTAAGATCTGTGAGGCAAAAGGATATCAGGAAGAGAAAATAACATGCTCATGGGTCTACAGAGGGGACAATGCAGAACATAGAGAAAAAGATAAAGTGTTTATATTGCCTGAAATGTAGAATGTGAGAAAAGGGGCAGGGGACAGCAATAAGAAGTAAGATCAGAGTTTAAGCAATGATCACTTTATTCAAAGACCATAGAAGAAAACCTTGACAAGATAATTGGACTTTTATATGAAAGAAAGATCGTTGGAGGTTTTAAGCAGCAAATAAATTAGACTTGTACTTCTAACTACTTGGAAAAAAAATGGATTAGATGTGAACCAGATTGAGAGCAGGAAGAAAATTAGGGAACTGTTCAAGTAATCCAGGCAGAACATTGTGTTAATTTTAACAGCAATATTGGTTGTAGGCATATAGAAAAGTAATTGTAAAAGTTTTTATGTCTGAGGGTTATCATAAAGAAAAAAAGAAGAAATTAACCTAAGAACCCTGCAGTTGATGTTAATGCCAGACACAGAATATAGAAGAACACTGTTTATGAGATATGATGAAATCAAAACTGCTGTCTTAATGGTACTCAGTCAAGAGTTTACTAGAAATAAAAAGACTCATTTTAAATTATATAACTTTTAAATTAAGCATATAATGGTTGAGGTAAAAACTTTGATTGACTGCATTAAACAGCAGAATGAATACAGCTAAAGAGAGAATTTGAAACTAGAAAATATATTCAAAAGTAGCCAATAAGAAGCAGGAGAAAAAACATAGAAAATATAAATAAGATGTTGCAATATATAAAGGGAAATGTAAGTAGTTTTAACATTTAATTCATTTCAGATTGAAATCATAGATGAGAGGCAACACTTAATGAAATCATAGATATTTTAATATTGATGAAAATATTTGTCTACAAATCCAGGAACCAGCATATTCCTCACACAGGATAAATATTAAGATATCAAAGCTGTAACTTACCGTTGTGAAACTTCAGAGTCATAAAGACATAGAGAAAATTATAAAATCAGTCTAAAAGATACAGTAAATGTTCAACAATATTAGCTATTTTGTTTACTAATGTTCATAACTAATCAGACTACTTTCTGGAACCCAGGCAACAGTAGCAGCTTATATACAGTTTCATAACTGATGACGTAAAGTAAGAGATGAATAGGTGTGCTTTTCTTGATTTAGCATAATCTCTTGGGCATGTCTCTAAACGAGGCTCTAACATAATTGTTTTTATATGCTATCTCATTCTGTCCTCTTGGAAACTCTGTAAGGTTGATACTGCTATGTTCAATTGAAAAAGGAAGACAGGGGAAAGGGAGTAAAGTAGAGGGTGGAAGGACAAAAAAGGAAAAGGAAGACACTGGGACTTGAGGAGCTTAGTGGTTTTTCTGAGGTCACAAAACTTGGAAGTAACATAATAGGAACGTAAATTCTGGATTTCTGCTTCCACATCATTTTCCTGTGAACACTGTCTCTTGTAGCAGTTTGCTTTTCACTTCTTATTTTAGTAAATGTTACATTGGAATGTCTTCAAATTAAAAAGTAAAATATAATTATTCTTTAATTCTAAAATAAAATATAATTTAAAAAAACAGACAAAAAGAAAAAACAGATAACCAACAAATGAAGAGCAAATGAATAAACAAACATCACTGAAAGTCAAAAACGTAGTACAAAGAAGGTATTGAGGGGAAATGACTGCTAACTTAGAATAATGTCACTAGCAAAATCGGTATGGGAAAAAAGTGTGAAATAAAGCCTTGTGAAGATGAACAAAAGTTAGATGTTACCACAAAGAAAGTTTAACTAAAGAAAATTCTAAAGAACATATTTAAAGAAGAAGAAAAATCAAACCAAAGCACGGTGCATGCATGTGATGCAAGTCAGAAGGAAAGTGATCTAATTTTAAAAGTTTTATGGTTCTTAAACTAATATTAATGAGGATTAAGATATTGTTTAATTCGGGACTTACTAAAACTAAGTTTGCATGGTAAAATTTCAAAGGTATATAAATTCAAAAGATGAAGAAAGAAAATAATGGAACCAGGGAAGCACATTAACAGAAGTTTAAAATAGTAAGGCTCATGGCAATAGGTAGACAAATACAAATTAAAAATTAAAGAAATAGAAACACACCCAATGTGCTATAACCACAAAAGTTACTAAATTCATTGTGTTCAATAAATAAGAGACAGAGATTATCAGAATGGAGTTTTAAAGTGCTGCTATAGACTATATAGAAAGACATGGATAAAAATTAAAAATATGGAAAGCCATAATGGAAAATATATACAAAACAAATACTAACTTAAGAGAAAGTTGATATAAAAATATACCTTAAGATTGAAAGCATGTTTAGGGATATAACTGCTATCAGATGATGATAAAAGACTAAATTTATCAAGATCTTCTAACAATTCTATATTTTTGTGCTCCTAATAAAACTATCTCAAAATAAATAAATAAAATGTTGATAAAGCTACTGAGAAGAGTTAGCAAATACTTTATTCCTGTGGCAAATTTAACATGAATTTCTTAGTTATTGACAGATAAATTAGAAAAGGCAATCAGTAAAAAATATTAAAAATTAGAAAAAAATTAAATGTCTTAATAGACTTATCTGGAACCCTTCACCCAAGAATAAGAGAATATGAGTTTATCTCAAACACCTGAAGGATTTGCAAAAATTGTGCACTGAGTCATAATGTAGGTTTTGACAAATTTCAAAATATGATCAATATAAAGACCATACTGTCTGATTAACAGACTAATAACAAAAATGTTGTTATACACACACTTCTACATAATTCATATATTATTCTAAAAAATGTTATAACTGAATGCTAGCAAAACTACTGCATTTTCAAGCTTTTACTCACAAGGAAATTTACTTATTGTTTGTATGTAAAAAAATAAAAACCAAATATGAATGAGTTAAGTGTGCAACTGAAAGCCAAATATGAATGAGCTAAGTGTGCAACTGAAAAAGGTAAGACAAAATCTTAGAAAAAAAATAAAGGACATAATAAAGCTAATAGCAGAATTGATAAAATGCAAAATAATTATAAAATTTTTTTCAAAATATACAAATTTGGTTTTTTGAAGACATTAATAAAATGGATAAATCTCTAGGAGGTTTGATAAAAAGATATAAGAATAAATAAATGATAGTATGCGTAGAAAGAGTGGCATAATTACAAGTATACAAAAAATTTTAAAGTCTATTAAAGAAGAAGAAAGTATTGGTAATAAGGTTTTATTGGATAACTATGCCACTCAATGAGTTAAAAAACACATTAAGCAGAAGAGACTTGGGAAAATATATTCAGACATGGAACTTGTGGACTTTATGGAACAATCAATATGGTGGAATGAAATAGCCAGTTGGCATACAATCTTGAAATTCAGAAGAAAAGTATGTAAGTAGAGGCAATCAAAAATAGATAAAATAACTATTGCTTTGTTAAACTCTGGTGTGTTCGTTCACATAGCTCTTTGAGCTATGATTGCCATGTTTCCCAGCTTTGGCCGCTTCCCCTCCCTTGGGAAGGTGAAGTTTCTCTCTCTCTTTCTCTTTCTAATTTACTTTCTAAATAAACTATATTTTTAATTTAAAAAATAAATAAATAAAATAGAATAAACAGTAGTGTTTTTTTTTACATATCACTGATTCTCTTAAAGCACTGTATGTACTTAATTAATATGAGAAACAAACTGTTTTCAACACTATTTTACAAATAAAGTCATCTGCAGCTTAGGCAAGTAATTTCTCTATCAGATACTCAGTTAATGGCAACATAAGAAATCAAACCTTGAGCATAAGTCTCCGTCTTCAGAATTTATGTTCTTAAACACTGTCCCACAGTTCTTCAACTGAGTTGGAGATTTAAAGATTTATAGATTGGGACCTATCAGGTTACAGATAGAAACTGATGTTCTGGGAGCAAAAAATATTAGCCAGAGAAATTATTTAAAATAAGGTAAAAGGGTTTAGAACAGAGTTCTGAAGATTGCCAATAATTAAAGGGTAGACCAAGGAGAACGAGAAGCTCACAAAAGAGATGAAAATGAAAGGGTCAGAGAAGTATAAGGTAAGTAAGGAGAGTGCAGTAACAGATAAGTCATAGGGAGAGGGCATTTCAAGAAAGAAGGAACAGTCAATAGTGTCAAACTCTGCCAAGTGTTCAGGTAGATAAGACCTGGAAATTATTTATTGGATTTAACTACAAGGCCATCATCACTGACATTGACAATAGCAGGTTCAGCAGACTTGGGGAAGCGGAATCTAGGTTTTGGAAGGTTGTGAAATGAAAAGGAGAAACAGAAGCAGAGTCTGAATTCAGACTTATGTAATATGTTTGTGAAAGGGAAGAGAAAAATGTGTAAGTTACTGGAAGGGAACATGGAGAGTGTGTATAAATGCTGATTGGAGGTGAATGTGGTCATAGATTTGAAATATATTAGAGTGCAGAGATAATGTGTCAAACACTTTTATTGTGTTTACTCTTTTAAGGCTTTTATAAATGTTATTTTCTTTAAATTCTCACCACAATTCTATGTAGTAAACACTTCATATTCACCTTTTACAGTTAAAGTATGAGCCTGAATGGGGTAAGTCACCTACTCATGTCACTCAGTCAATTAGTAAGGAATCATGCATTTCCTATAGATAAGTAACAAAACAAAGCCTTTGACCAAAAGAGCCAAAGGGATTCAGCAACCAAGTCTACAGGTGAGCTTTGAACAAGAGGCAAACCATTTCTTATAGTGCTGCAATTAAATAAATTGGCAATATTGTGCAGAAGTAAGTATGTGTGATGCTGTGATAGCTGAAAGTTCTGGGAGTTTTCATTAAAAAGATTCTGTGTTTACTTTGAAGTTGTCATTTAAGGACATCTGTGAGAGATGATGGGTTAGAGATTTGAAGCAAATGGGGATGGTTTGACATGTTTCATAGAGAAATGGGAAATTGAGTTTATTATGCACACAGTAGGACTGCAGGGCAGCTGCAGGAATCATTTTGTTTTAGTGACTATAAAGTGGTGAAAATACCAGTAGACAAGGTTGCGTGTCATTCCTTAACGATGCTGAGAAGTTCAGGGCAGTAATTTTCAATGAGGGTTTAAGTTTTGCCAGGGAGACAAAATGGAAGGGATCACAGAGGAATGGAATGACTGGCAAAAGAGCAATGTGAAATGATAAAACTTGGGATCCAAACAGGATAGGAAAGGCAGTGGAGAAAAATGTGAACAGAGACATAAATATCCCAGGGCAGTTGTACTTAAACCTGCCTACACAGTACTTGGGTGGCTTTTATAAATATCAGAGACTAAATCATAAGCCTAGAAATTCTGAAACAATTGGTCTTTAAGGGGACAAAAGGCATCCACATTTTTGTAAAACTCTCCAAATGACTTGAATGTGTGCTAGTGATTGCCTTTGGTGTTCCAGTTAGGTGAAAGAGGTGATGTAAAAAATTGAGTTCAGGAGGTGTAGAAATGAGAGATTGGAAGAAAGTTATTGAGTTGATTATTTCAGACATAGGACTTTCCCTAATGAGGACAAAATCTTAGTGGCAGCCAAGTTGTGGTTCAAATTGGTGGAAATGGCCAGTATTGTATGTGTACTCTATTCCACAGTCTTTAGTTGGTGAGGGTATAAACTTAGATGTTGGTGGATGATCCCAAGGATGGAGTACAAAATTATTTAGTCAGATGACATTTGCTTCAAAGGAAATTTTGATTTTGCTTTGTTCTCTTCTTTATGAAGGTGAAGCCATAAGGATCAGAAGAAATATGGAAAAGGTAGCAGGACTCTCAATCTATTATGCTGAGATGTTTGCAAGGGTGTAGAAGCAGCAGCTTCCATTTAAAAGTGAAAATTGAATCTTCTAGGACAGGTCAAATTGTAGTTAAGACCAGGGGAAAGAATAAGATGAGGCAAAAAGTGTGGGTTGTAACATAACTTTCTAACAAACACGGAGAATTAATAGGGAAAGGAAAGACATAGAGATTAGCCATTAATTAAATTAAAGGAAGGAGAATTTCTTGAGAGGTAGATAATTAGACAGATTTATATGCCGAGTGTGAAGCATTCACACAGAAATCACATATGAGGCATAGATGCACTCAACACATGATTATCTAATAATTTTTAAAGCAATTAATTTTTTTGCCATTGCACTCTATTTCATCTATTGCATTGTCCAGAAAAATAATCATATCAATACATAATGATTATTTTGGTTTTTTTGCCAATTGTGCCTCATTTATCTTATGTTGTTTCATTATTAAATATAATCTTTTTCATACTGATTTTCTTGAGTGTATAAGTAAATAATCTCTATTCAAAAGGTTCATGAAAAGTGAACACAATTTTATCAAGTGTCATTAGCCAATTTTCAAATATTCATATGGATTTCCCCTTTGAACAATTGATATATATGTATAAAATGCATGTAATATGATAATATACCTATTAGTATAACTAATATAATGAACAAATACTGCTAAATTTTTTGGACCCAGTCTATTTTATCATTTTATATTGTTTTTTAAATATAATACTAGGCATAATTTGTAGTCCTTTCTTTAAGTTTTAAATTCTAATCATAGTTACTATATGGTACACTTTTGCATGCCATTTTGGAGGCTTTGAACATTTTTAGAGATCAATCATAAGCTTCTGAAAATATTGTCTATGTTCTAAAACAGTTTAAATAGCAAAAGAATAGACCATTGCTCTGCTAAGAGCACGTAGGTCTGGCCTTGTGGTCTCTGAGCTGTGGCCACCATGTTTTCTTAGCTTTGGCCCCTACCCTACCCTGGGGAGGTGAAACCATCTCTCTCTCTCTAACTCTTTAATTTAATTTCTAAATAAGCTATATTTTCCAATAAAAAAGAATAATCTTAACTTATGTTTTTCATCTAAATCATCTTTCCCTGACACAATGTTGGAAGTTGTATTTTTTTAAGTTTTGAAATTATTTGTCTTATATGATTTTCATGTCTAAAGTTAATTTTGAAAATTAATATAATTTCTAAATATTTTGTGCAATTTATATTTTTCAATTTTTAGTTTATAGTGATTTTACATTTAATATTGTGATTTTAATCTAATTCTTCCTATTTCTAATGTTTCATAGATGACCTTCTTGACTTTGATTTTCTCTGTCAGTTAACATTGTCAGTTTGACTAGTCTATATTCAAAGTCATCTTTATACTTATTTTTTCTATTCTGCCACTTTTTGTTTTTATAACTTATTCCCTTATATTTCTTATCTATTGATTCCTTTATCTCACTTTACTCATTTGGTTTTTGTTTTGCTTTGTCATGAATTTTTGAGCTGAATGTTCACTTATTTGATGTCCCTAGTATGAAATGCTTGAAATATGTACAATTAGATTTTAAAATTACCCTCTAGGTGGAGGTTTGGCTGCATTTTAGTAAAGTAATATGTGGTACTCTCATTTACACTGTATTCTATATTGTCATAGCAAATTTAATTTATGTGCTTTCCTCAGAGTTATTTATGATGCTTTTATTTCTTACTAAAGTATTTAAAACATATGCTTTCTTGTTAATATCTACTTTTGTCGTATGATCAACATATAATGTGACCCATGAACTTCATTTGAAATTTATTGAGATATCTGTTGATGGCCTACTGCATGTTCAGTGCTTGAAAAAGCTCTGTGATGCTTAGCAAGGTCTATTTTCTCTTTGTAGAGTAGGCTGGTTGGTATTATTATATAATATTACATATAATAAAACAGCATGCAATAAAATGTCATAACATATAGTAATATATAATAAATTATGACAATTATTAACACACAAAAAATGTATAGTATATAGTACAAATTCATAACTTTCATATTGTGATTAACTTTTGCTAATGAGATTTGTCAAAGACATAGTTGAGTGTTCTATTGTCTCCCATTAACATTACGTTTTAACTACTTCTCTATATATTTTGAGTCAATTTCGTTTGCTATAGGAGCTTTACATTGTGAACTACACTTATTATTGCTATAAAATGGCTGTTCTGTCTTGTAAAATGCTTTTGTCTTGAATTTGGTTTGTTTATTAATATTGTGACCTCTGCTTACCTGATATTTACACTTACCTGAAAATATATTTGCTCTTTGTTTTTCATCATTAACTTCACTTAGGTTTAAATGTTTTAATTTTGAATTCAAGTAACAGGGTGAACCTTCCAATTCTGCCAAGACGCATTCAGTCAAGCCTCTATACCTTTGCTGTGTAGCTTCTTCAGCTTACAGGGCTCTATTTAAACATTTCCCTGTACTGCACACTCCCTTGCAAGAGTAATTTTGTCTCCTTCCACTTTCAATCATATTTTCTATATTTCATTCACATTTTTTCACAGCAACTATAATAGTGCACTCAAATATTACATATGCCTTCTTACAGTAGTTCTGAATGACGTCTTTTTTTCTGAAATACTCAATAATAGAAGCCAATAAATGCTTTTGAAAGAAATGAATAAATGTGTGGATGGAAGTGCAACATCAGGAAGAGGGAAGTTTTCTCCCTTATAGCTATTCCAACAGGGATTGGATTATATGTATTCTATTTTATACATTCGAAGGGGCACCCCCAAAGAAAAACTAGAATTTTTTTTGGAGAACAGGCACCTTGTAGTACAGACTTCCCCCGCTAGGTAATTGTTCTAGGAACCCATCAGCATCAGCGTACCAGCTAGCATTGTTTTGAGAGGCTACATTTGGCCTCATTGAATTTATTTTTGAAGATTCTTTCAAGTATTAGCCTATTTCACGATGGGTGATTTACAAGCACTCCTTCCCACACCGTGCTAAGTGTTTAGCTGTTTTTGATCAAAAAGTGCATGACCCACGTGTCCTACCCTGCCTATTTTCACCATTTCACTTCAAGCAAGTTTTGGTTTGTTTGCTTGTTTCGCTGGCTAGGAAAAAAAAAAGCCTCACAGGGAAGAGGTGAAACAAAAAGTGGCAGAAGCACTAAAAGGCATCAAAATTGACAAGTTCAAAAACTGTTCTGAGCAGTGGAAAAGCATCTCAATAAGTGTATTTCATCAGATGGAGAGTACTTTGAAGGTGACTAAAGTTTAATCTTGTAAGAATTTTTTTTTAATTTTTAATTTTAAAGATGTGAGGCACAATTCAGAGTTAGGTATACAAATGTTCAAGGGTACCTGCAAAGGTACCCTTGTTGATGAGGTTTCCCCTTCCCTGGCAGTTTCTCACTACTGCCAATTCCTTTCTTACAGTATTATGATAATCAAGGTCCACTTATGAGTGAGAACATAAATAAGTAAGAATTAATACACAAGTTTTTAGAAAAAAATTCCAACTTTGGGGGCTCCTCTTGCAGATTATATATGTGTATGCAATGTATATTTTATATATTATATATATGTAAACTATACACACATGTATATAATTTCCTATCTATAATGTGCATAGATAGTGTGTGTATATATATATATAGATATACATGTATGTATATACTCATCTCTATCTATACATCTGTCTGTCTGTCTATCTATCTATCTATCTATGTATCTATCTACCCCTCTAAGTTCTTTTCTAGTCCAGAAAACTTGATATGAAGGTAGAAATATTTGTATAATGGAAAGTTTTCTTTTCTGTCTCAGAGAATAAAGTTGGCAGGGAATCTTTTGTTTCTTAAAATGTCCCCCTTTTTTTACTCCTATTTTTCAGAAAAATTGTTTTTGAGTTTGTTGCTGTTGCTAAAAATACTAAGCCACAAACACTTTCTACTGTATTATTTTCTCAAATATTTATGAAACCAGGAAACTTCTATTACTTGGAAGGAAAAAAATATCCTTATTGCCAACCTATTTGATTTCACTTATTCCCCTAAGTTTTATGTGGAGTTTGTATGGTACTAATTGTGCTTTCTAGACAAGTTTCTTTAGTCTAGAAACACCTATTCAGATCCTCAAAGTAAATGAAGAAACAAGCCAATAAAATTTTGTAAACATCAAACCTGATTGAAATGTTTTAATAGCCAATAAATATTGATTTTATGTTGTGCAACTACACTACTTTTCTATATTATAAATACCGTTTAATCTCTCAATACCTGTGTCAATGCATATGTCTTCTCTTAATAGGTACATATTAATATCTCTGGGAATTATGCTCAGAATTAAAAGTAAAAAAGAAATCATCTCTTAAAAGTTATACATTTCATACTGCATGAAAATCACGTTTGAGTAGAAATTTGTACTTCAAATTTTTCTTATGTGCCCTGTAGATATATCCCTTCATATTAAAAGTTATCGCATATTATATATACATTTGGCCATTTTTATGTAAACTGATTGCTTGGGGATTTTGGTCTGTCTACTTCACTCTGCATATTTGAGAAGATATAAATATACTTTATAATGCTTTATAATGTTTACCTCTAATTTATTGTAAATATAATCCAATTAATTGATTCATTTTCGCTGCTAACATTTTGTTTCTTCTGTTGATCCAAATAGACATGGTCTGGCTCTTTTGATTTATGTTGTAAACTATTCCAAGCCCTAGAGTAAAGAATGCTACTGGCCAGGTTCCGTGACTCAGCCTGTAATCCCACGCCTTGGGAGGCCGAGGTGAGTGAATTGCCTGAACCCGCGGGTTTGAGACCCGCCTGGGCAACTTGATGAGACCCTATCTCTACAATAAAAATAAAACACTAGCCGGGCGTGGTAGCGCACGCCTGTAGTTCCAGCAGCATGGAAGGCTGAGGCGGAAGGATCGCTGGAGCCCAGCAGGTCGAGGCTGAGGTGGCCGGGAACCGCCACTGCACTACCATCTGGGCGACTGAGTGAGACTCCAACTCAAAAAAAAAAAAAAAATGCTACAAATGATTGACTTTGTAATCCCGTGGGAAAAAAATTCTTATTTTGTATTCTAGTCCTAGGGTTCTTACTAATTGTATGAACATGTATTATCTCTTTACCCTGAGTCTCAAAGTCTTCAGTAGATTAAATAGGAAGGTTTTAATGGAGAAATTGGAAACTCAGTGTGGTCTTCAGAGAGAATACAACGAGAAAACTAGTGACAGGCATGTAGAAATTTACTGAGGATATTGACCAATGTATTTAGTATTGGAAAATATGGTAGAACATGTTGGGTCAAACTGTGAAATGTAAAATATCACATTTTTAAAACCTGGTTTATTTTGTTTATCCTTTCATATTTTTTGGACTTTGGCTTAATTTTGGTCTCACTTTCACCTATTTCTTGTACGATTTTTCTTGCTAACATTGTTTTATTTTTCTGATTTCTCAAAATCCTATCTCTACAGCTCTAATGTCCGCCTTTCTTCAGACACAAAAGAATAATATGTAACAGGTCACAGGCATAATTGATGTTTAAAATATGTTGTTGCTCGAAATTTTAAAGTATTTTGCCAACAATGTTCCATGGATTTATCTAATACTTTCCTGTAATGGCATGTAAATAAATGTACAATTTATTGTGTTATATTTGCTGAAGAGAAATCTGTCAAATGAGCATGTCTGGAGAGAGTAATAACATTTTTATTCATCCATAAACTCACCAATCCATTTATTCACTAAACTGATATTTATTGAGCCTTTTCTGTGTGACAGCCACTGTGCTAAGGACTAGAGACATAGACCCTATTTTCTAGACACTTAAGATCTAGTGTGAAAAACAGGCAGCAGACAAACAAAGACTTAAATATATAATTATAAACTGAGATAGATGCTATAAAGGGAAGAACTCACTGCCATGATGAACTACCAGGGCATACATAATTTCTACTACGTAGTCAGCACAGTTTTTGCTGAAGACTATGTTCTTAATTACAGGCTATGACTTTTACTTCCAGATAAGTGATACTTTGGGATACTTTTTGTTAACGTCACTGAACTGTTATATTTTAGGTCAAGCAATAGGCCATTTTTCACTTCTTTTCTGACGATTCTTGAACTTTTCATGTCATTCATGAGTCTGATTCAATTCAACAAGCTGTGGAAGTATATCAGGAAACATCTTAAAACTCGATATAGAAAAGCACATCATTTTTGTTTTACCTTAAATAAACATTTTTAGTCAGGATCCCTATTTTTTCCTAAAGATGAGCAACTTGCAGTACTTATTTAGGTGTGTGATTAGTTTCTACATATCAGAAAATAGGCCGGGCTTGGTGCCTCAACCTGTAATCCCAGCACTTTGAGAGGCCCAAGGTGAGAGGATTGCTTGAGCCCGTGGGTTCGAGAACAGCCCAAGCAACTTGGCGAGACCTCGTTTCTACAATAAATCAAAAATTAGCCAGGCATGGTAGCAGATGCCTGTAGTTCTGGCTACTTGGAAGGCTGAGATGGAAGGATTGCTGGAGCCTAGCAGGTCACCGCTGGGGTGACCATGAGTGCACCACTGCACCCCAGCCTGGGCGACGGAGTGAGACTCCAACTCAAAAAAATAAATAAATAATAATAATGATGATTATAACAACATTGAACAGAAATTTGAGTTTCTATGTACTCCTATTTTATTTACATTATTTCTTTAGTTCTGTAAAGTAGGTGATACCACAACTTTATGCCCAAGAAAACTTAATTTATACATTTTAGCAACCTTCCTTCAGTGCAACTAATTGGTAATGCAAATAGTTAAATAATTTGCTGTCTAAATTCCTACCCTATATTCTTTCTACTCTGTTTGGTTGCTAAGCATTTCATATCCTTGTGTGAACACTTGAAATGATGGCTATGGGTGAAACTCTGTCCCTCCGAAATAGATGTCGAATCCTTAACCACTAATACCTCAGAATGTAAACTTATTTGGAAATAGAGTCATTCTAGACATAATTAGTAAAGATGATATCATAATGGCATAGACTGGGCCCCAAATCCAGTATGACTATTGTTCTTATAAGAAGATAATATGAAGACACAGACACATGAGAACAGAATATCATATGATAACACAGGCAGAAATTAAAATGAACAGCTGCATGCTAAGAAATGCCAAAGACTGTCAATAAATCACCACAAGCTAGCAAAGGCAAGGGAGGATTCTTTTCTTCAGATTTCATAGGGAGCGTGGCCCCTGCTCTTTAATGTAGAAGGTGACCTTTTGGAACAAAGGTGTCTAGGAGGAAAGGAAGACATAGTAGCACAGGTTCTTTGAGTATAGTTAAAACCATGGAGACATGGCCAAGTCAAGTGCTCCTGGAAACTGCCCACTTCTTCACCAGTTGCCTCATTATAACTACATTGAGAATGGGGACCACTGCTACACCTCTCACTTTCATGCATATATTGTTTCAATTTTGCCATACATGACTCTACAGTAGATGTCTTCATTATTATCCTCATTGGAAATGGCAGACACAGGGAGTTCCTTCCTTCTGGTATAAGGCAAATTACTTAACTCTGCATGCCAACAGGCTTATGTTCTGTCTTTGTTAATTTGGTGTTTGTCAACAATACATTGTTTTTTGGGATCATATATTTACTTCTTTATTCAAATGTCATTGCCTCAAAGGATTTTTTTCCAGACCATCTATCTTACTTTCAGCTCCTATTACTTTTTATCTTCTCATTATAGTTTAACATTATATAACTTTTTTTTTCCTTTCCTCTTTTCCTTTTGCTTCTGCTCTTCCGTCTTTCTTTCTGTCTTTTCTTTTTTTAATTTTTTTTTAATTTAAAAGATGTGGGGTACAAACGTTGGGTTAGGTATACAAACGTTTATTATGCAGGTATCCTTGTTGATGAGGTATGCCCCTCTCTCCCCTGGCAGTTTCCCTCAACTGCCAATCCCATCCTTCTCTCCTGACAGTTTCCCACTATTGCCAATCCCTTTCTTAAGGTTTTATAATAATTGTTCAAGTTCCCCTTATGAGTGAGAACATATAGTACTCTGTTCTTTCTTTCTGTGATAGATCACTTAGTATGATTGACTCTAAATTCATCCAAGTTACTGTGAAGTCCATATGTTTGTCCTTCTTTATGGTTGCATAATATTCCATTGTCTATATATACCATATTTTTTAATCCAGTACAGTTTTGATGGGCAACCTGGTTGGTTTCATGTTTTTGCTATTGTGAATAGAGCTGCAGCAAACATACAAGTGCAGGTATCTTTTTTGTAGAATGGTTTGAGTTCCTTCAGATATATTCCCAATGGGGGAATTGCTGGGTCATATGGAAGGTCAATTTCTAGCTCTTTCAGAAATTGCCACACTGTCTTCCAAAAAGGTTGCTCTTGTTTGCATTTCCACCAGCAGTGTAGAAGCATTCCTTTCTCTCCACATTCTTGCCAGCATCTGTTGTTGTTTTTTGTTTTATTAATGATGGCCATTCTTACAGGGATTAGGTGGTATCTCAATGTGGTTTTGATTTGCATTTCTCTGATGATGAGTGAGGCTGAGCATTTTTCAAGTGTCTGTTGGCTGCCCATATAACTTCTTTTGAGAAGTGTCTATTCATGTCTTTTGCCCACTTTTTAATGGGGCTGTTTGTTTTTTCTTTTTTGGTGTGTTTGAGTTCCTTGTAGATCCTAGATGTTAGGCCTTTGTCAGATATACAGTTGGCAAATATTTTTCCCATTCAGTGGGCTGTCTTCCACTGAAACCCAGTGGTTTCTTTGGGTTCACAGAAGCTTTTCAGTTTGATGAAGTTCCATTTGTCTATCTTATCTCTTTTCTTTTTCTTTTCTTTTTTTTTTTGAGTTGGAGTCTCACTCTGTCACCCAGACTGGAGTGCAGTGGCCGCTCCCGGCCACCGCAGCCTCGGCCTGCTGGGCTCCGGCGATCCTTTTGCCTCAGCCTTCCGAGTAGCCGGAATTACAGGCATGCACCACCACGCCCGGCTGATTTTTTTATTTATTGTAGAGATGAGGTCTCGCTGCCTAGGCGGGTCTCGAACCCGCGGGCTCAGGCAATCCATTCACCCAGCCTCCCAAGGGCGCGGGATTACAGGCTGAGCCCCCGAGCCCGGCTTCCTGCTCTCTTGATGGTTTGTTTTACTTTGCAGAAGCTCATTAGTTTGATGAAGTTCCATTTGTCTATCTTATTTCTTAAGGATGGACATTTAGGGTTCTGAATAGGAATTGGTTGCCAGTTCCAATTTTCATAAGGGAGTCTCCTGCGTTTTCTAAGATTCTTATAATTTGAGGTTTTACGTTTAGGTCTTTGATCCATTTAGCTTTAATTTTTATGTGTTGTGATAGGTAGGGATCCTGTTTCAATCTTCTGTATGTGATCAGTTTTCCTAGCACAACTTGCTGAATAGGTTTTCCTCTTCCCAGTGGTTGTTGTTGGAGACTTTGTCAAAGATGAGTTGGTTGAGAAATTGAGGCTTTGCTTCTTGAATCTCTAACCTGTTCCATTGGTCTATATGCCTGTTCTTGTACTAACGCCAGGCTCTTTTGATTACTGTGGCCTTATAGTAAAGCTTAAAGTCTGGAAATGTGATACCTCCTGCTTTGTTTCTTTTGCTAAGGATTGTTTTGGCTATTTGTAGTCGTTTATGTTTCCATATAAATTTCTGTATTGTCATTCCCAGGTCATGAAGAACAATGTTAGTAATTTAATGGATATTGCGTTGAATCTGTAGATAGCCTTTGGTAGGATGGACAACTTAACAATGTTGATTCTTCCTTCCCATGAGCGTGGAATATTTTTCTATTTGTTTGTGTCTTCTTGGATTTCTTTGAGCAGTGTTTTGTAGTTCTCATTGTAAAGGTCTTTCACTTTTCTGGTTGGGAAGATTCTGAGGTATTTTATTTGGTAGTTACTGTGAATGGGATTGTGCTTTTAATTTGGGACTCCGCCTGCTTGTTGTTGGTGTATAGAAATGCAACTGTCTTTTGCACATTTATTTTGTACCTTGAGACTTTGCCAAAGTCTGTTATCAGTGCAAGCAGGTTTTTGACAGATTTTCTTGGATTTTCAAGGTATAGAATCATATCATCAGCAAAGAGGGATAACTTGACTTCCTCTTTTCCTACTTGGATACCACTGATTTCCTTCTCTTGTCTAATTGCCCTAGCTAGGACTGCCAACACAATGTTGAATAAGAGGGGTGAGAATGGGCAGCCTTGTCTTGTTCCAGTTTTCAGGGGAAATGTTTCCAGTTTCTGTCCATTTAGCAATATATTGGTTATGGGTTTATTGTAAATGGCACTTACTAGTTTGAGGTATGTTCCTTCTATAGTTAGGTGTTTGAGGGTTTTTAGCAAGAAGTAATCCTGGATTTTATCAAAAGCTTTTTCTGCATATAGTGATATAATCATGTGATTCTTGTTTTTACATCTGTTGATGTATTTAATTACATTTATGGTCTTGTAAATGTTTAACCAGCCCTGTATCCTGGGGATGAAGCATACTTGATCAGTATGGATGATTTTTGAGATGTGCTTTTGGATCCAATTTGCTAAAATCTTGTTGAGGATTTTTACATCTATGTTCATAAATGATATTGGCCTCTAGTTCCCTCTCTCTTTTTTTTTTGGTTGGATCTTTACCCAGTTTGGCCATCAGTGTGATGTTAGCTTCATAAAATGATTTGGGGAGAATTCCATCCTTATCTATTGCTTGGAATACTTTCAATAGGTTTGGTATCCTTGTACGTTTTGTAGAATTCTGCTGGAAAGCTATCCAGTCCAGGGCTCTTTTTTTGTAGGTAGTTTTCTTATGAGAGTCAATTTCCTGGGTTGTTATTGATCTATTTAAAGTCTCAATGTCTTCTTGTTTCAACCTGAGGAGGTTGTGTGATGTCAGAAAAGCCTCCATTTCATTTAAGTTATCAAGTTTGATTCCATATAAGTATACATAGTAATCTTTGGTAATCTTTGGATTTCTTTGGGGTCAGTTGTGATTTGATCTTTTGCATTTATGATTGTGTTTATTTGGGCTTTCTCTCTCTTTTTCTTGGTCATTCTGGCTAGAGGTCCATCAATCTTGTTAATTCTTTCAAAGAACCAGTTTTTTGTTTTGTTGATGTTTTCTATGATATTTCTTTCTTTCTTTTCTGGTTTTTAAAATTTATCTTATTATTATTATTTATTTTCTTTCAGAACCGAATCCCTAACATATAGAATGGTGCTTAGGCCCATGATAATGTACTTAAGAAACATTGGTTAAATAAATAAATGTAAATGTGCACATATTTGGGGGAAGACATAAAAACAGTTATATTCCATTAAACTATAAGCTACCAGAAATATTACTTTATAGGAATTAAAATCAATAAGACCATAAACTAATTTAAACAATCTAACAAGGATAAATAGGTTTATACCAGTCATAAGATATTCACAATTAAATTAATTTTAACACACTTCATGAACAACATAGATCAACTAAGAATTTCATAGGCCAATAGTGAGTGACTGATACAATCATGCTATTCTCATTGAAAAAGATATCTATAAACTTGTAATAAGATACCAAGTTTAAACAAAATAAGAAAAGGGAGTAAATATTTTTAAAATGCAACTTATTTCAATATGTTTCTTAATCTTGAATTCCCTTTGTTAAAATTATTTTTCTGATTTTTTTTCATTTTTTATTTTAATTTTAGATTATTATTAAATTTTAAGCTATTATTTTTATTTTAAAGATGTGGGGTACAATTCAGGGTTAGGTATACAAACGTTCATTATGCAGGTACCCTTGATGATGAAGTATGCCCCTCCCTCCCTGGCAGTTTCCTTCAACTTCCAATCCCACTCCCAATGGCAGTTTTCCACTACTGATGTTCCCCCTGGTACAGTATTATGATAATTATTCAAGGTCCGCTTATGAGTGAGAACATATGGTACTCTGTTTCTGTGATAGACCATTGAGTATGATAGATTCTAAATCCACCCAAGTTGCTGTGAAGTCCATATGTTTGTCCTTCTTTATGGCTGTGTAATGTTCCATTGTGTATATGTACCACATTTTTTTAATCCAGTCCAGTTTCTATGGGCAGCATGGTTGGTTCCATATTTTTGCTATTGTGAATAGATCTGCAACAAACAAATCTGCGTGTGCAAGTATCTTTTTTATAGAATGATTTGAGTCCCTCCGGGTATATTCCCAATAAAGGGGGATTGGTGGGTCATATGGAAGGTCAATTTCTAGTTCTTTTTTTTTTTTTGAATTGGAGTCTCACTCAGTTTCCCAGAGTGGAGTGCAATGGCCGCTCCCGGCCACTGCAGCCTTGACCTGCTGCGCTCCGGCAATCCTTCCGCCTCAGCCTTCCAAGTAGCTGGAACTACAGGCGCGCTACCATGCCTGCCTAATTTTTTTGATTTATTGTATAGATGAGGTCTCACCAAGTTGCCCAGGTGGGTCTCAAACCTGCGGGCTCAGGCTATTCACTCACCTCACCTCGGTCTCCCAAAGTGAGGGATTACAGGATGAGCCACTGAGTCTGGTCTCTAGTTCTTTAAGAAATTACCACACTGTCTTTCACAATGCCAGTTTGCATTCCCACCAGGAGTGAAGAAGCATTCTTTTTTCTCTGCATCCTGGCCAACATCTGCTGTTGTTTGTTTTATTAATGATGGTCATTCTCACTGGGGTTAGGTGGTATCTCAGTGTGGTTTTGATTTGCCTTTCTGTAATGATGAGTAGGGCTGAGCACTTTCTCAAGTGTCTGTTGGCTGCCCATATATCTTCTTTTGAGAAGTGTCTATTCATGTCTTTTGCCACTTTTTAATGGAGCTGTTTGGTTTTTTTTCTTTTGGCACATTTGAGTTCCTTGTAGATGTTAGGTCTTTATCAGATATACAGATGATTCAATACAATACCAATTAAATTACCAACATTGTTCTTCTTAGATCTGGAAATGACAATACAGAAATTCATATAGAAACATAAATGACAATGAATAGCCAAAACAATCCTTAGCAAAATAAACAAAGCAGGAGGTATCACACTTCCAGACTTCAAACTTTACTGTAAGGTTACAGTAATCAAAAGAACCTGGTATGGGTACAAGAACAGGCATACAGACCAATGGAACACGATAGAGATTACAGAAGCAAAGCCTCAGTTTCTCAACCAGCTCTTATTTGTCAAAGCCCCCAACAACAACCACTGGGGAAAAGAGAACCTATTCAGTGAATGGGAACACTGGCTGATCACATGCAGAAGGTTGAATCAGGACCCCTACCTATCACCATACATAAAAATCAATGCTAAATGGATCAAAGACCTAAAAGTAAAACCTGAAACTATAAGAATGTTAGAAAATGCAGGAATCACCCTTATGGAAATTGGAACTGGCAACCAATTCCTGATCAAAACTCCAAGTGTCCATACCATAAGAGATAAGATAGACAAGTGGGACCTTGTCAAACTGACAAGCTTCTGCAAAGCAAAGGAATCCATCAAGAGAGCAGGGAGGCAGCAAACAGAATGGGAAAAAATATTTGCCAACTGTATATCTGATAAATTTTCAAAGACATTCAAAATGATCCATGGCACAAAATACGTTCAAACCTCTGATCTAGTGTCCTCTGATGGTGTTGATGAGAAGCCTTAATGATCTATAACTGTGCCTCTAGTTGAAGTATAAGCCTGTCGTAAAGCACTGCAAAGTAGTTTGATAATTTTAAATGAAAGATGTAAAGCAAATGGATAATGCACTGTTATTGTCAGTTTGAAGGGTATGGTTTTAGAAATTACAGCATTTTTTCCAAGTAGTCTTGGCTAAGATGGAGGTCCTTTCTGTCCTCTTTTGTCAAGCTAGACTTGATAGATATTTCCAACTATCCATTAAATAATATCTAAATCATAAAGCAATAACCATCATATGACTCTCACATAACTATCTGTTTCTCAAAGAATTATAGCACTGGTGGCTTTTAATGACCATTTACAATGCCAGAATACTCTTAGGTGATCTCCAGTGGAATCAGTCCAAATTGGTTACCCAGTGGAATTGATCTTTAGTAAAAGGTCAAATTCAATTTTACCTTCAAAATTGCGGAAACTTGGATATGAAGGTTGCCTCTTGATAATAATCTTCAGTGTAAAATTCACTCTGTATTCATTTTTAAAATCTTTAGATTGAAGAAGAAGAATAATACCATTCTTCCACCCCCAAGTTTCAAAGGGATTGACAGATTGACATGGCGACTATCATATGGAGATTCAAGTCATCACTGTTCATTCTATATAAAACTCTTCAGAGAAAGTCTCTATGGAACTGCTGCAAACTAGACTTGCTAACACTTCACCAGAGATTTAAGCCCACTCATCTAGTCAAATACAATTGCTGAACAGACATAGACACCCCCCTGGGGGTTTGACTCTAAAACTTACAAGACAAAGAATTAGACAATGCATTCCTCCATTCCTCCCCCACCCCCACAAGTAAGGTGATTCCCAAAGTGAAAGAATAAAAAGTCTGGCTAAACTGACCATGTCCTCTTGTTTTTACCTCATCCATCTGTCAAATGACATGCTGCTATGGAATGATAGAGATCACAAGATACTTCACATGACAAAGAAAAAGTTAGTGAGGCATTAATCTCTAATAGTCATTTCAATCTTAATATGTCCAATGCTGATATCATAATCTTCCCACCATTTTTCTTCTAATCTACTTTTCTTTAAGTTTTTCCATATCTTTAAATGGTAATGTCACCCTTGATGCCTTTTTTTTCATGTACCATCACCTCACAGCAGATCTATCTGCTTTAAACTTTGCCACCTGGAATTTACATTGTTAATACTGTAATCTGAGTAATCCTGTTTAAGCAGTGGTCAGATCTTAATACTCTTCCGCAGAAAACCCTGAAGGAGCTCTCATTGTACTCAGAGTATATGCCCAAATTCTTATATTAGCTTACAAGGCTCTGCAGTCTATAATCTGCTACCTTTCTCACATTTTCTAACATTTGTCACTTACTAATTCTGATCCAGCTTCTCCAACCTTTCCGTGGTTCCTAAAACAGTCAGATGCACCTACCCTCTGGCTTTTGTTCCAGCTGTGCTCTCTGCCTATAGATCTTCTCCCCTCAAAATCTTGGCTGATTCTCTCTCTTCCTTTAAATGTTTATTCAAATGTTATTTACTCAATGAGGCACATTCTTACCATTTATTACTTTAATTTAAACTGGTTGCTCCTTTTTATTCCTCAGCCCTTTTAAAATTTTCTCTTCCAAAGCTTGTAACAACTTGTAACATACTCTGGTTTCTTTTCAATGCTTACTACCTGCATATCATCATTATATTTTAAATCCTATAAGAGAGCTCTGTTTTGTTCACTATTCTCTCACGTATCCTGTAGAATGCCTAACTCATAGGAGGTAGCCAATAAATATTTTTGTATGAATGAATCTATCAGAAAATCATGTTGATTCTACCTTAAAAATACAAATTGAGTCTATTTCAGGTATGCCACCAACTCCTTTGCTAGTAGGTTGGTTTTACACGTCATCTTAATTTCCCTGGATTATTGCTATTTATTTCCTAAATAAGTTGTGTTTATACCTTTGTTTGCTCTCCTTTAGCCTATTCTAAAGCACATGCACACAATGCACACACACCACAAAACAAATACAACACCCACAAATGTAAAATGTAAGTCAGGTTGGGTCAAGGCTCCAAACCTTTCCATGTGCTCCTTTATTTCACTGTGAGCAGTATCCATAGCCTTACAGGGGCCCGTAGAGCATGACAGAATCTACATCTTCACCTCTTCTCCTGCCTGATTTACCCATTCCATTCCATGGCCTCCACATGGCTCCTTGAAAAACCAAGCTTATTTTTGTCTTGGGCCATGTGCCTTTGCTATTCTCTGATTGGTATACTTTTTACCCAAGAAGTTCTGTGACTGGCTCCTTGTATCTTTCACATAGTTGTTTAAGTACAACTTTTTCAGTGGAGTCTTCCCTGACCACCTGACTTTAAATTCCAACCACCCAATATTGCTGCCTCGCTTCCCTGCTTTATTTTTTCATAATACTTATTGCTATGTTTTATATGATGATTTTGCATATTTATTTTCTTCATTTTCATCCCCAGCTGGGATGTCAGCTTCATAAAGCCAAGGGTTTTCATCTGCTTGGTTCACTGTGGTGTCCCCATGGTCTATAATAGTATGTCCCCATGGTCTATAATAGTATAATAGGCACTCAATAATTGTAGGGAAAACAAATTGATGTACTGTACTGTTGGCATTTGGAAATGCTTAAAGGAATTACATGTGTATTAGTCAGTATCTAAGCAAGAAACAACCAGCATATTTGAACTAATTTGAGCAGAGTTTAAGAGAGATATTATTTACAAACATGAAGGCAGGGTGTAGGGATCCCACATAGGAGACTGTTTTATCCCTACACTGTAATCACTGCCAATGTCTCCTTCCCTTTTAAATGGAAGCCAGAAAAAAAGAGAGTCCTTTGATACAGTCAGCCTTCCAGGCATCAAGCAGGTGGAAGAAGGATTCAGAGTAGACCTAAAAGGGACAAGCATGACATTTAGAATAATATTGTAGGTAATTTTTCATAGTGAGTCAGTAACTCTGAACACTGTTTTGAGCTTTCTATCTCTCTCTCTCTAAATATATAATACATAATAATTATATAAAATATATTGTATATGATATGCATATATTTATGATATCTATAATATATATTATTATATAATATCTGTATAACACCCACACACATCCATCATTCAAGAAGGGACCCAAAAAACCTGGAATTATTTTTTGGATGGATGACCCCTTGTAGTACAGGCTTTGCTCACTAGGTAAGTATACGAGGAACACATCTGCATCAGTGTATCAGATAGCTTTGTTGCAAGAGACTGCATTTGGCTTCTGATACACTGGTGCAGATGTGTATCAGTGCATTTTTTTTTTAGATTCTTTCAATGCATTTGCCCAATTCATGATGGGTGATTTACAAGCACACCTTCCCACATCATGCTGAATGTTCAGCAATTTTTGACCAAAAACAGCATGGCCCCTATCACACCCACCCTCACCCCTAGCAACTTTTTTTTGTTTGTTTCTTCTGTGAAAAAAGGCCCCAAAGGGAAGTGTTTTGCCATTATGAAAATGATAAAAAATGACAGAAGCACTAAAAGACCTCAAAATTAATGAGTTCAAAAACTGTTTTGAACTGTGGAAAAAAGCATCATAATAGGTGTATTGCATCAAATGGAGAGAACTTTAAAGGTGACTGAAGTTTAAACCGGTAAAAATAAATACATAATTTTTAATTACTTAACTGCATATTCATATATATATATATATATTTCCTAAAATATACTTAAATTCTCTAGTCATGCATGCATCAATCACCACTATTTACTCATTTAAAGTCTGCTGGGCACTGTGGCACACTTTGGGAAGTGGAGACAAGAGGATTGCCTTAGCCCAGGGGTTCGATACTAGGCTGGGAAACTTGGTGAGATCTTGACTCTACAATAAATAAAAAATTAGCTGGGTGTGGTGGTGCACACCTGTGGTACCAGCTATTCTGATGGCTGAGACAGAAGAATCACCTGAGCCTAGCAGGTTGAGACTGCAATAGCCATTAGTATGCCACTGCACTCCAGCCTGGATGACAGAGTGAGACTCTGGCTCAAAAATAAAAATAATAAAGTCTGAAGCCTTGCTTATCTTCTAAGACCTGATTCCAGGTACCATTTTAAAAAGACTTCCTGGATTTCTGAAAGCATGGATTATTGTGGTGCCACTGAGGATACAAGGTGTTGGTATTCATTTAATAGGTCATTGTGGGGTAATGATGACTTGTAAAACATTATGTTTGACTTTTATAAACAAATAATATCAAATGGTTGGACTACTGAGAAGGAAATAGTTAAGGCAAAGTGATAAAGCCTAATAGTGAGTCACTTAAGATAAGCTGGGGAGGACATTTTTGAAGATGTGGTCTTTAATCTTAGATCTGAATGATGAACAGGAAACCAAATCAAGACTGCAAGAGAGAGTCTTTTAGACAGAGAGAAGAGTAAATATCCAGATAAGTTTGGAGAGCAAAAATTCTGAGTGGACTTAAACAGTGCATGAGGGAAATCCAGAGAGGAAAAGGCAAATATAACATTAGGCAAAGAGCAACCAGACAATTTGTGACTTTGTTGGTCATTGAAGGAGTTGGCATTTTATTCAAACTGCAGCAAGAAGCTATTAATATTAGATGGTGCTGAAACTGGGATTATGGAAGGGGGCTTTAAAAAACATCTACAATGTCAAAACTGAAACTACACATGTACTCAGCCTTTGCACAGTTAAAAAAAAGGTTTCCTTCCTAGAAACTGGCAATAACACTTGTTGGCTAGGTTAAACTGTTTAACAGCTTTTTTTGCTTCTGTGAACTCCACTTGTATTACTTGAAAAGTACCTAGGCCTCCAGGATGTTGCAGTTTGGCACACTTGGAAAGTCCCAATGTGGTTTAGTCCCATTTAGGCAAGTCCCTACAGCTAATGGGGACCCTTGCTGTGGGACTGTTATGCCCAGCAGTCAAGTGGTCACTGACCCGGCTCTTAGCTAATAAACCTCTCCTTTTATAACTTGTACTTTGGTGTCAGTGTCTGTGAATTAAGTGCTTGGTCCCAATTTCATTTGTGGGCTCACCCAGGAGATCCAAGAGCTTAATCCAATCACCAGCCCCAATCACCAGCTGACCTTGTGGGTCTGCATACTCGCAAACCTCAGTGTTCATCGGGCCTGGTGAGTCTGTGGACTCGCAAGTGGCTGATTGTCGTCTCTGGCAGACTCACAACATCCCCAGAGAGCTCTGAGAGGTGAGTCAAGTTCCTGTTTTGTTTGTGCACACTTCTGGTTGGACCCACAGGAAAGCTGGGAGCAGCACTAATTCCTGGGTCCAAGGACCCAGTGAGACGTAACTGGGCTCCCTGGTATTGCTCTCAGGCAGTTAGATCTGTCTGTTCAGTTTGTGTTATTGTCTTTATTTGTTCAGAGTTAGTCACTGTTGTGTCTGTCATTGTTATTGATATTATAGGGCAGCAGTACTCTAAGCCTGACAACCCTCTACAACTGACTTTGTGCCACTTCAAGGATTTCCAAGGAGTGGCACAGCAGTCAGGTTATCAGCTAAACCAAGGAAACCTAACCACCTTTTGTTCCCTCAAATAGCCCACATTTCCTAATTACAGATGGCTGCCAAAGGGGACCTTCAACCCTGCCATAGTGGGGAAGGTCTGACAGTTCATCTATTGACGCCACCTGGACCAGATCCTGTACATCACTGCCTGGTACCTCCTAGTAATGTAGCAGCCATCATGGATGAAGAAAGTCATAAAGAGAGCTAATTCTTTTCATGTTTTAGCCCTACAGGAAACTTCAAAAGCCAAACCTCCAGTCCTCCAGAGCTCACCGGAAAACAATGAGATTCCCCCGCCATACTTTACATCCAAGTGGGAGCAGGGGGCCCACAAAGTTCTCAGTCCATCACTCACCAGGAATGGGTCCTTGTATCAGCCCCTTTATCCCCCTCTTTCCCATGCATCTTGTGAGGGCCCAATTACCCCCAATAAACCGACTAGCCCTGACTCATCTTTAGGGAACTCAGAACCACAAACTTCCACAGTCCTCCCCCTGAGACATGCCCCAGGACTAGACCCAGGAGGTTCAGGAGGCCAGTCCTTTATGGTTTATGTCCCTTTCTCTACTAGTGATCTTTACAATTGGAAGCAACAAAATCCAGCATTCTCTGAAAAACCTCAGAGCCTCATAGGCCTTTTAGAAACTATTTTCTTCACCCACCAGCCCACCTGGGATGACTGCCAACAGCTCCTCCAAGTCTTTTTTACTGCAGAGGAAAGAGAACGAATCTATCAGGAGGCAAGGAAATTGGTCCTGGGACCGGACGGCAGACCGGCAGAGCAGGACTGTGTGGACTGTGTCTTCCCTGCTGAGAGGCATAATTGGAACCCGAATACCGATCATGGTAGGGAGTGTCTCACCACCTATCACTGAACTCTAATGGGGAGTCTCTGGGCTGCCGCTAGGTGGCCCACAAATTTGTCTAAGGTAAGTGAGGTAACTCAGGGCCCACAGGAATTCCTATGGCTTTTCTGGAACACCTTATGGAGGCCTATCAGACATATACTCCCATAGACCCAGAGGTTCCAAAAAATTGGAGGGCTTTAGTTATAGCATTTGTCTCCCAGTCAGCCCCTGATATAAGAAAGAAATTGCAGAAAATTGAAGGATTTGAAGGGAAAAGTTTATCTGAATTAACTAAGGTAGCCCAGAAGGTCTATAATAGCAGGGACTTGCTTGAAAACCAACAAACCAAAAAGATGGCCAAAGTAGTAGCAGCAGCCTTACAGGAAGTTAAACCCAAGCAGTCAAAGGGAAAAGAGGAACTGACACTGGGCAGAAAACTCCACTAGCAAAAAATCAATGCGCCTACTGTAAAAAAATTGGGCACTGGGTAAAAGACTGCCCAGACAGGCCACCCCAACCACAAGAGTGCCCTCCAGGGGGGGGTGCCCACCGAAATCTACTCCTGTGTTTCAATTACAAACTGACTGACAGAGCCGGGGCTCTGTCAATTCCCACTCCCCCCCAAGAGCCCAGGGTGAAACTTATGGTGAGGGGGAGGCTGTCCACTTCTTAGTGGACACGGGGGCTGAGTATTCAGTCCTCCAAAAGTACAATGGCCTACTTCAAAATAAGCATTCCTTGGTCTGGGGGGCAACTGGGACTAAATTATGCCCTTGGACCACTGAAAGAATAATAAATTTGGGAAAAGGGGAAATAACTCATTCATTTCTAGTAATGCCAGACTGCCCATACCTGCTTCTGGGATGTGACCTCTTACACAAGCTTAGGGCTAACATAGGTTTTGAGGAAACCACAGCAGCAGTAAACCTAAACCCACCTGGGGCATCAAAAATTCTTGTTACTGTTCCCCTAACTGAGGAATATGTGGTAACAGAAGGTTGGGTCCCCTCTTGACTCTTCAAATGCCATACTACTGGCCCAGCTGCAGACTGAGTTTCCCCAAGTCTGGGCCAAATTAAACTCCCTTGGACTGGCATCCCATCAACCACCAGTCATTGTACATCTCAAAAGTCAGGCAACACCCATTAGGGTAAAACAGTACCCTATATCCCCAGAGGCCTGAAAAGGCATAGCAATCCACATCCAGCATCTCCGGGAAGCTGAAATCCTAGTGCTGTGCCACTCATCCTGGAACACCCCGCTTCTTCCTGTCAAAAAGGCAGGCATAGGAGAATACCACCCTGTTTAGTACCTCAGAGAGGTCAACAGGTGAGTAGAGGATATCCATCTCACAGTCCCCAACCCGTACACCCTCCTCAGCAGGTTAACTCCAGAGAGGCAGGTATACACTGGACCATAAGGATGCCTTCTTCAGCATCCCATTGGCTGAGCAGAGCCAACCCTTGTTTGCTTTTGAATGGACAGATCCTGAAAAAGGGGAAAATGGCCAGTTAACCTGGACATGACTCCCACAAGGATTTAAAAACTCTCCCACGCTGTTCGACGAAGCTCTCTGCCAAGACCTCTGAGCTTTCTGGCAACAGCACCCTGAAATGACCCTGCTACAGTATGTAGATGATCAGTTAATCGCAGCTACATCAGAAGGTGAGTGCCTGCATGCCACCAGGCACCTGCTTAAAGAACTTCAGACTCTGGAGTATAGGGTGTCAGCAAAAAAGGCTCAGCTCTGTGTGACTGTAGCCACATACCTTGGGTATAAACTCGAGGGAAGTAAAAGATCCCTGACTGCCCAGCACATTCCGGCTATAGCAGGCATCCTGGTCCCAGGAAGCAAAAGGCAGGTCCGGAAATTCTTGGGAGTTGTAGGATACTGCCGACTATGGATCCCTAAGTTTGCTGAACTCGCAAAACCCCTCAATGAAATAACCAAGGGACCAGAGACTAATTTTAAATGGACACCAGAGGGGGTCAAAGCTTTCCAAGCCCTTAAAAATACCCTGGTCTCAGCTCCGGCCCTGGCCTTGCTGGATATTGAAAAACCTTTCCACCTTTATGTGGATGAAAGATGAGGCATTGCCCAGGGTATCCTAACCCAAAAGCTCAGCCCATGGAACAGGCTAGTCACCTACTTGTCAAAAAAACTGAACCCGGTATTCTCGGGCTGGCTGCCATGCTTGTGGGTTATAGCAGCCATTGCCATGTTAGTAAAGGACTCAGACAAACTAACATTGGGGCAGAATCTGACTGTCATGGCCATGCATGCAGTGGAGACTTTACTCCGAGGAGCCCCTACAACTGAATGTCAAACACCCGAATAACTCATTATCAAGCGCTGCTTTTAGATCAACCCCGCATCAAGTTCCAGCATACCCCCAGCTTGAACCCCACAACTTTACTACCGGAAGAAAGTCCCATGGGGCCAGCACATTGTTGTTATGAAACAACTGTGTTCCAGAAGCTGCACTGGGACCTAACAGATATCCCAAGAACAAACCCTAACCTACTGCTTTTCTCGGATGGCAGCAATTTCATCCAGAATGTGGTAAGGTATGCAGGGGCAGTGGTGGTCACTCTACAGGGAACTATTTGGGCTGAGCCTCTTCTACAGGGAACACCAGTCCCAAAAGCAGAACTGATTGCCCTAACTGAGGCCCTAAAAGCAGGTGAAGGAAAAGTTGTCAACATCTACACTGACAGCAGGTACACGTTTGTAATGGCACACGTTCATGGGACAATTTACAGGGAGTGGGAATTGCTCATCACAGAGGGGAAAACTATAAAAAATAAAATGAAGGTCTTAGTTCCTCCTGGCAACAGTATGGGTCCCTAAACAGGTCTCCATCATCCATTGCCTGGGCCACCAAAAAAGAAACTCAAAAGAGGCAATAGGAAATAGAAAAGCAGATCAAGCAGCCAGAGAAGCTGCTTACCACAGAACCACCTGTCTGCTGGCACTGCCTCCTCCAGTTCTATGTAAACCACCAAAATATACAGAAGAGGACTCCTCACTGCACAAAAATTGCAGACAACCTCAAACCCAGACAGATGGCTTCAACTTCAGGACAGCAGAACCTTCCTCCCTCGAGTCCTGGGGCAACAAATCCTAAGGCAGCTCCACGAAGGTACTCATTTGCGAAGGACAAAACTAAGCGAACTTATGAGAAAAGAATTCTATCTCCCTCATCTGGACCAGTTCACCCAGGAGCTCATTCAAGGTTGCGTGTCATGCCAGCAGACTAATAATGCTAAGGTCAGTGTATCCACCCAAGGGGCTCGAGATAGGGGACTAATCCCCAGGAGACATTGGGAAATAGACTTTACAGAAGCCATACTTGGGCAATATGGATATAAATACCTATTGGTCTTGGTAGACACCTTCTCAGGATGGGTCGAGGCATTTTCTACAAAAACTGAAACTGCTTCTGTAATAGTAAAGAAACTCTTAAATGACATCATACCAAGATATGGTCTACCTATCTCAATAGGCTCAGATAATGGCCCAGCATTTATTTCTAAACTTACTGAAGGTATTGCAAAAGGCTTGGGGATAAATTGGAACTTACATTGTGCTTATCATCCCCAGAGTTCAGTACAGGTAGAAAGAATGAATCGGACGCTTAAAGAGACCTTGACCAAATTAACGCTGGAGACCGGCGAAGGTTGGGTAACACTCCTTCCCTATACCCTCTTAAGAGCCAGGTGTTAGACCCTACATCAATGGTCTAACCCCCTTTGAAATTCTGTTTGGATGACCTCCGCCGTTACTTTCAAAAATTGGACTGGAAAAAGCACTAGAACTGTCTAACCATAATTTGCTTCAGTCACTGCAGGTTCTTCAAAGAGTTTAGCAAGCTGTCACTAAGACTGTGCAGGCAGCCTTCTGGAAACTGGTTCTAGAACATCCACACCCATTCCAGCTCGGTAACCAGGTCTGGATAAAATAGCACAAAGCTGAGGCTCTCACCCCAAGGTGGAAAGGGCCCCACATAGTGATCCTTACTACTCCTACGGCCATCAAAGTCAATGGTGTCCGCCCCTGGATTCATCATTCACAAGTAAAGGCAGCCACCACCACGTCCCCGGAAACATGGAAAGTCGTCAAACCAGCTACTGGAGAAGATCCTCTAAAGATAAGACTTTGGTGGACCCGGTATCTTAATCATATTCCTTGCATACTTTCCCCAGCTTGAGGCCTATTGGCCTAACCCACGTAATTCCTATACTCCAGGGAACTATTCCTGGGAACTGAGAAATACCGTCACTGGGACCATAATTGCCACCTACAGAGGAAGCGGGCAACATGTCTTTAATTTTGACCTTTGTAAATTATGGCCAGGTCTAATCCTTGGGAGCACACACACTGATGAATGTGGCACTTTAGCTTGCGAAAAAGGACTTAAATCTGTTGGTTTTTATGCTTGCCTGACATCAGGACCCCCCCGTTGCCACAAAGCAGGACAGTACCACTGAGCTGCATGGAGGTGCGAAACTATTGCTCCTCGGAAAAACCAAGACCCTTACATAAGCCTACGTGGGAAAAAGCCTGCTTCCCAATGCAGCTAAATACAAACATGCAACCCACTTAAACTCACTATAATACTTTGGGATGGCCTCAGCATCTGCCAGGTATGGGAAATGGGTAAAATGTGCTCAGCTCAGAATGTATGCTGAAGGACCCAATTCTGACATGCTGTTTACTATTCAAAGACAGGCCATCCCCTACATCCTAAATCCTATGGGCCCCAACAATAACTTGATTCTCCAAAAACCTGAACCTTCTGAACGCCCCCCAACCTAACCACCCCAGACGTCTGGTTCTACCTACCCTACAATTTCAGGGACAGGTCCTGCTCCCCTACCCACCACATTAGTACCCAGAAATGAAAATCATTTCCTCCCTATGCTATCCGCTGTTTACCTGTTTGCAAAGGCCACTCCTCCTGAAGTAATGAGACTGCTGGCTATGCCTAGACCCTTGACCCCCTTATTGCGTAGGATTTGCAGTGAACACCTCAATAGGCAACACTGAAAAGCATGTACGCGTTGTTAACCTCGCTACAGTTCAGTCCTTCAGACTGTCCCTGGGGAACAGAACTCAGCCCTTACTCTGGAAGATCTTCAAGGACATGGGTCTTGCTTTTATTCTCCCTCTTATAATATAAGTAAGTCTCCCTACCAGATACCATGTGATACCGCCTCTGTAATAAGTATCCCCAATCCAAAAACCTCTAAAGACCTCCACATGGCTGTTGCACCCCCCACCACATGGTTTGCTTGTACATAAGGTATCACACCCTGTGTTGCTTTAGAATACTTCAGGGACACCACAGAAATCTGTGTCTTAGTGCATATACTACCCCAGGTATATATCTATGAAGGAACGGAAGGACGAGAACACCTTGGACTCTCAGGCCTTGGGCGATTCAAGCAGGTCCCCATATTAGTGCCCCTCCTCCTTAGCCTAGGAATTGCAGGGTCCACAGCAATAAGTACAGCTTCTCTGGTTGTTGGGGACCAAGACCTCAAAGAGCAAAGTGAAAATGATGATAAGGACCTAGGACTCCTGGAGTTGAGCATATCCTGCCTAGAGCAGTAAGTTAATTCCTTAGCTGAGGTTGTGCTCCAAAACAGGAGGGGACTTGATCTCCTCTTCATGAAGCAGGGAGGGCTATGCATGGCCCTGGGAGAAATGTGTTGTTTCCATGCAAACCAATCCAGGGTCATCCGAGACACTTTTGCCCTGGTAAGAGACAATCTAAAACAAAGAGAGCTGCAAAGACAAGCCTCGGGAAACTGGTATCAGTCCCTCTTCTCTTGGTCCCTCTGGCTCACAACCCTGATCTCGGCAGTGGCAGGGCCTCTCCTCCTGCTCCTAATAGGTATAACAGTAGGGTCTTGCTTAATTAAAAGGATTGGTCTTGCTTAACAAAACCAATCCTTGGTTCTGTTAAAAATAGTGTGTCATCAATAAAATTAATGGTCCTCAGAACTCAAATAATCCACTATATGAAGAGTCAATAATTTGACTCCAGGAACAACTGAAAGGGGGGAATGTGGAAGGGGGCTTTATAAAACATCTACAATGTCAAAAATTAAACTACGCATGTACTCAGCCTTTGCACAGTTAAAAAAAAAAAAATTCCTTCCTGGAAACTGGCAACAGCACTTGCTGTCTAGGTTAAACTGTTTAACAGCTTTTGTCACTTCTGTGAACCCCGCTTGCATTGCTTGAAAAGCACCTAGGCCTCCAGGATGTTGCGGTTTGGCCCACTTGGAAAGTCCCAATGTGGTTTAGCCCCATTTAAGCAAGCCCGTACGGCTTAATGGCGGCCCCTTGCTGTGGGACTGTTATGCCCAGCAGGCAAGTGGCCGCTGGCCCGGCTCTTAGCTAATAAACCTCTCCTTTAATAATTTGTACTTTGGTGTCAGGGTCTGTGAATTAAGCGCTCTGTCCCTATTTCAGGATTGACATACTCTGATGTACCTTTTAAAATTATTCTCTGCTCAATAAGTAAAGAATATTGCTACCCTTTACTTTTTGTTACAATGTGACTATGATGTCTTTTCTTTTCTTTTCTTTTCTTTTTTTTGAATTGGAGTCTCACTCTGTCGCCCCAGCTGGAGTGCAGTGGCACACTCACAGCTACCCCAGCATCAACCTGCTGGATGCCAGCGATCCTTCTGCCTCAGCCTTCCAAGTAGCCGGAACTACAGGCGCTCTACCATGCCCAGCTAATTTTTAATTTATTGTAGAGATGAGGTCTTGCCAAGTTGCCCGGGCTGGTCTCAAACCCACAGGCTCAGGAAATCCACTCGCCTCAGCCTCCCAAAGTGCTGGGATTACAGGCTGAGCCACTCAGTGCAGCCTATGATGTCTTTTTTATCACTTTATTTTTTACATTTCTATGTCACTTATTTTAGTTTCTCTAGAAAAGCATGTTGTAGAAATTTGTTTTTAGTCTTTTTTTCTTTAAATGTCCATATTTTATACTTAAATTTGCACTACCCATATTATTTTGATTTCTTATCTCTGCTCTCCTAGGTTTTCTGAATTTTTCCACCTTTTGTAGTATTGATGAAGTAATCTTTGTTGCAGTTCAGCTTCTTCTAGTTGGTTGGATATCATATCTTTTACTTTCCATTTTTTATGTAATTAATTTGTAACATTTAAATTTAACAAACAAATTGATTAAGAGCATAAATTTAGAGCCAGATTCATGGGCTTTAACCCTCACTCTACCTCTTGTTATCTGTGTCATTTTGGGCAAGTTTCTTTAACAATAAAATGGAGGAAATAGCACATAGTTCCAATGGTTGTTGGGAAGGTTACATCATTCAATACATACAAATAAAGCACCTATTGCTTGATATATTATAAGTATTATAAGAGTTCATTATTTTTAAAAAAAATAAATGTTGACACATTGTAGTGGTTGAATTTTGACTACCCACAAAATAGAGCCACAGAGAACCTGTGAATATAACTGTATTTGAAAAAAGGGTATTTACAGGGGTAATTTACACAAGAAACTCAAGGTGATATTATTCCGGCTTAGGATGGACTCTAAATGCAATAACAGGTTTCTCTGTAAGAGACAGAGACAGACACACAAGAGGAGATGCCATGTAAAGATGGAAGCAGAGATTGAAGTGATGCATCTGCAATCCAAATACCAGGAAATTGCTATACAACTGCTGCAAAAAACTTGAAGAGAAACATGGAATGGATTTCTCCCTCAGAACCTTCAAAAGAATCCAACAATCCCAACACCTTGATTTTGGACTTATGTCCTCCACAACTGTGAAATAATAAATTTCTGTTGTTATAAGCTACCCAGTTTGTGACAATTAATTATAAGTGCCCTAGGAAATGAGTACACACATTCACAATGTTTATGAGTATTTCAATTTCTCCCTTAAACCAAGACCTAGTTCTTAGCTTGCTGTTGCATTTCTCTCTCCTGTGTACAATGGACTCCCACATATATGTTGAAGTCATCTGGATTTGTACTTTCATTTTCTTATAATTGTGTGTTGTATCTCTATATTTTTAAACAAGCCCATCCTTAAAAATTGCCCAAATATTGACAGCCACTGTCTTTATAATTATTTAGACAATCATAAGATTTACAGATTTCTTATTCTCCAGTATTTCTTTAATTCTACATCTCTCTCTTTCTATTAAGAGTCTGTAAAATTAAAAAAAAAGCATATGGCAGGTAGAGCCCTAACAATTGGGTTTACCAGGTATTATGGTGGTAAAACTCCTATAATTTATTACCTTTCCTACAGAATGGGTATACAGTACATAGTATAAACTTAAAGATGGGAAAGCTATATATTTAAACATTACTATGATTATCATTATCAATAGCATTATTATTTTACTTAAGGCAGCCTGACATATATCATTCTAAACCTTCAAATGACAAGAATAGCAGGTGAGAAACACAGATTTAAAATTATCATTTGTGTGTATTTGTGTAATTATTTTTAGCTTTTTACTTTGCAGTTCTTTTTCTACTTATCTCTCCCTCTAGTTAGAGACTTTGTCTGAACGCCAATTACTCAAACCTGAATTTAAAAAGGTGAGAAATCTTTCTATCTATCATGCTTATGATTTCCATACAACAAGTCTACAGAGACTAAGAACATCAGAGAAAATGAGTCACCTTTCATTTTCTGCCCAATTATTTACATATTTTTAAAGAAAAGTGACAGAAATGAACACTTTTTAAAATGTACATTTATTAATTTCTAAATAAGACTGCCCAGAAGAATGTTTGGAATCTTCCATCAGCAACACAATTCAGCAATACTGACAAGTCTCTCATATTTCATGGAGTTATTTAAAATGAATTTTTGGCTCACATTCATATCTTCTTAGCCGTTCACTTATTCAAGAAATATCTTTGATCACATGCTCTATAACGGGCTCTGTTATTGGCATAGATATTCCAAAAGGTGAAGAAAACAAAAATTCCAGCTAGCATGAAGATTTTTATTCTAGCAGAATTTCAAAGACCATAAACAAGCAAGCAAATGATAATGCTTTTGAGATAATGATAAATGCAAAGAAACTAACACTGTGAAAGAGACAGTGGGAAGCTGTGCTAGTCTGATAGAATTTGATAATACCCATGAATATCTACTTTCCAGTTGGCATTTCATTTATTTGTTTGTTTTAATATGTATTTTTTTTTATTTTAAAAATGTGGGGTACAATTCAGGGTTAGGTATACAAATGTTCATTATGCAGGTAACCTTGCTGGTGAGGTGTATCCTCCCCTCCCCTGGAAGCTTCCCACTACTGCCAATCCTGCCCCCACCCTCCTCTAGAAGTTTCCCACTACTGCCACTTTCTTTCTTACAGTATTATGATAATTGTTCAAGATCCGCTTATGAGTGAGAATGCGTGGTACTCAGTTCTGTGTTTCTGTGATAGATCTCTCAGTATTATAGGCTCTAAGTCCATCCAAGTTGCTGCAAAATTTATAATTTTGTCCTTCTTTATGGTTGTGTGTATATGTACCATATTTTTTTTAACCAGTCCCATTTTGATGGGTAACTCGGTCGGTTCCATGTTTTTGCTATTGTGAATAATGTTGCGATAAACATGAGTGTGTAGGTATCTTTTTCATAGAATGATTTGAGTTCCTCTTGGTATTTTTCCAGTATGGGGATTATGGGGGCATATGAAAGGTCGATTTTTAGATCTTTTAGGAATCGCGACATTGTTTTCCACAGAAGTTGTACTAGTTTACACTCTCACCAACAGTGTAGAAGTGTTCCTTTTCCCTACATCCTCTCCAGCATCTGTTGTTTTTTGAGTTACTTATGATGGTCGTCCTGACTGGAGTTAGGTGGTATCTCAGTGTGGTTTTAGTTTGCATTTCTTTGATGACTAGCGAGGCTGAGAATTTTTTTTATGCATCTGTTGTCTGCTCATATATCTTATTTGAGAAGTGTCTATTGATATCTTTTGTTCACTTCATGATGGGGCTGTTTGTTTTTTTTTCCTTTCAGCACTTGTGAGTTCCTTATAGTTCCTTATAGATCCTCATAGACCTTTGCCAGGTATACAGTTGGCAAATATTTTTTTCCGTGCTGTGGGCTGTCTCCTTGCTTTCTTGATGGTTTTTTTGGCTTTGGAGAAGGATATCAGTTTGATGAGGTCCCACTTGTCTATCTTATCTCTTATGACATGGACACTTAGAGTTTTGATCAGAAATTGGTTGCCAGTTCCAATTTCCATAGGGTGTCTCCTGCATTTTCTAAGGTCTTGTAGTTTGAGGTTTTCCTTAAAGGCTTTTGATCCATTTAGAGTTGATTTTTGTGTATGCTGATAGGTAGTGGTCTTGTTTTAATCTTCTGCATGTGGGCAGCCAGTTTTCCCAGCACCATTTACTGAATATGGTCTCTTCTCCCCAATGGTTGATGGTGGAGGCTTTGCCGAAGATGAGTTGTTTGAGAAATTGAGGTTTTGCTTTTGGAATCTCTATCTTGTACCATTGGTCTATATGCCTATTCTTGTACTAGTACCAGGCTATTTTGATTTTTGTAGACTTATAGTAAAATTTAAAGTCTAGGAGTGTGATATCTTCCACTTTTTTTTTTTTTTTTTTTGCTGAGAATTGTTTTGGTTATTCATAGTCATTTATGTTTCCATATGAATTCCTGTATTGTCATTTACAGGTCTGAGAAGAATGCTGCTGGTAATTTAATGGGTATTGTGTTAAATCTGTAGATTGCCTTGGGTAGGATGGCCATTTAGCAATGTTGATTCTTCCAATCCATGAACATGGAATATTTTTCCATATTTGTTTGTGTCATCTTTGATTTCTCTGAGCATTGTTGTGTAGTTTTCATTGTAAAGGTCTTTCACTTCTCTGGTTAGAAAGATGCCAAGGTATTTTATTTTTTTGTGGCTATTGTGAATGGGATTGTGTTTTTTATTTGGGTTTCTGTTTGTTTATTGTTGGTGTATAGGAATGTGACTGTCTTTTGCACATATATTTTATACCCTGAGACTTTGCCAAAGTCCTTTATCAGAGCAAAGAGGTTTTTGACTTATTCTCTTGGGTTTTGAGGTATAGAATTATGTCACCTGCAAAAGGGATAATTTAACTTCCTCTTTTCTTATTCAAATACCCCTGATTTTCTTCTCTTGTTTGATTGCTTTAGTTAGCACTTCCAATACTATGTTGAACAGGAGGGGTGTAAGCAGACATCCTTGTTTTGTTCTGGTTTTCAGGGGATGGTTTTCCAATTTCTGTCTGTTTAGCATATGCTGGCTGTGGGTTTCTCGTAGACAGCTCTTATTATTTTGAGGTACGTTTTATCTATGCCTAGATATTCGAGGGTTTTTAATCAAGAAGGGATGCTGGATTTTATCAAAAGTTTTTTCCGTATCTAATGATATAATCATGTGGTTTTTATTTTTACATCTGTTGATATATTTAATTATGTTTATCATCTTGTAGATGTTGAACCAGCCCTGCATCCCGGGAAAGAAGCCTACTTAGTCATGGTGGATGATATTTGAGATGTGTTGTTGGATTCGGTTTGCTAGAATCTTGTTGAGAATATTTTACTTTTAAGTCAACCCAGGGCAGGAACATACCAGGCAATATCAAGGGATGGTCCTGAAAAGAGGAGACTGGTAGAGAAATGAGTCAAAATTGAGGTGTTTACAAGGTTTTGAAAACCACCAATGACTCAAGTTTCTCAGAAAGAAGAGCATGGCCAGAAAGATTCAATACAAGGTATGTATGACAGCACTATGAGATTAAAACAAAATACAGTGGTGAGAATGTAGCTGAGTGTAACAAAGGACTTTTAGATTTGAACCCAAGAATGAAGAAGATGAAGAAAAACAGAGCTAGTCATTACTGGATAAGGCCACTCCTAGCTCAATCATCTTTAGTCAATGACTAATCCATCAGTAAAATAAATAAATATTATATATATTGCATTTTTCTACAACCCATATTTTTATTCTTCTTACTTATGCAGTTTATCAGAAAAATCTTATAATTTTCAAAATTCCTATAATAGATTTATTTCCTACATTATTTAATGTACTTTGAGAAATTTCATTTAGGTCTAAGCTTTCTGAACTAGCTATTGCTTTAATCAAACTCCCAAGTTATTGCTTAAATTGAGGTAATGCTAGTGCCCAACATACCAAAGAAGCAAAGATGGGGTTCCAACAGAAAAAATATAGTAATAACTATGTTTGTTCTCATGAACATTTTCCCTGGATTCATCAAATCATTCTTCTGAAGACATCCACCATAGTTTATACATCTTTATCATCCATCTCTCACACTCTAGTGCTCATTAAGTCATTTTTATAATAAGCTCAGAGGTTTCTAAATTATACTCATTTTATTTTTGCTATTTAAGATAGACAACTATGTGCTAAACTGATCAGACCACTCTTGACTATACAGGATGCATAATATAGCTGGTCATCTTGGAACTAAAATACACTTTGTCTCCCATACCAGAAAGATTTTCCTATAACTTCAGCACATCTTAATACTTGATATCTTATGCACATCCCACTTAGATAGAGCTCCTAAATAAAAACTCTCAGCATTTTCTCTTTTGCTCATCTTATTGGCATTACTGTAAAACTTGGTTCATTCTCATTCCAAAGAAGCAGCAGAATTTTACCCTCATATTTTTTATATTGATTTGATGGGTGTAAAATGGAGGTAAATCTTGATATCCATGTTGTTTCTTTGAGATGGAAAGCTATTGCCTTTGCCAGAATGGGGTATCCATATGCCTTTTAGGAAATGAAAAAGTGCCTAAATCCTTTGCAAAGCACTTGCTTTTCAGTGTTCAGATATCCTGTAAGGTATGCCTCCTCAAAATGGAATTGAATTCCTTTCTTAAAATTTGCAGACAAGATTTGCTAACATTCCCTGTTCATCTATTCAGATCCATAGTAAGATGGTCTAAAAGTACAGAAAATTCATAGTTGTGGCAAGTGAAGATGGTAATCTTACAATGGGACATTTTCCCAAAGTGAAATCCTAAAGTGACTTTTTTTTTTTTTTAGGAACTTGAAACATTTTCCCATGAATCTATTGTTCTACTTTGGCAGTCTTTGTCAGCTTCCTGTGTTGGTGTACCATATGATGATGGTGGGCAAATGGAGGTGGAGGCTTCCCAACCCCAAAAGCACCAGAATAAATTGTATCTCATATGTTTTATCTGTTTACATTTTCTGCTAAACCTTAGCAGCCAAAAATGAGATGAAGACTATTGTGCTGGCTCCCCTGAACAGCAATATGAAATTCTAACTACAAAATACCTAAAGATGTTATAAAATTCTGCTTTAAACTCCCTTTTTAGTGCATAACTGACATCACAAGAAAATAAGGGAAATACTTAGAAGTTAAGACCCCAAACAGAAGCAAATTCAGAAAGATAAGTGGGCAAAGAAGCCAAGGATTATGCTGGTGTATTAGGCAAAAATAATAACCTAGAGTTTTGATTTTTAATAATCACAAAGGTTTTAAAAAAAGATACTTGATCCTGCTCAAAATGGGAACTCAAATAGTGACTTCTGCGTAAAGTTCTGACCCTCAAAAGCCTCCATGCTCAGGGAAAAGGTGGAATAAAAAAAATTGGCCTATAATTAGAGATGACAGTAATATTATATTTTCACCGTTGTTATAATGGAGAGGAAAAAAGTCTTCATTGACCATGTGTATGCATTAAACAGTCGAAATTCATTACCAAGTTTAAATTCTTATTTTGTAATTTGCTGCAAACATCCAAACTGAAAAAATAGTTTATAGTCATCTTGATTTGATAATTCTGCCAGCTTAGAAAAAAAAGCAAATTATTATAATAAAAAATCCCTACATCTAGACATTATAGAATTTTCAAAACTAAAGAACCAAGAAATGTGAGTAGATAACTTTTAAAAATGAATAAGCATGATTTATACTGTTGATCCTTGAACAACTTGAGTTTGAACTGTGTGGGTCCAACAAATATACTGGATTTTTTTTAGGGACCATTGACAAAAAAAAAACAACTTGTAGATGAATTGGGTAGCCTAAAAATATGTTTTTAAATGAAGAAACAAGGGTGTCATAAATGTATAAGATATAGGCATACACTAAACTATTTTGGTCATTTACTATCATAAGATATACACAAATCCATTGCAAAAAGTTAAAATTTATCAACATTTATGCACACAAACACAGATGGTACATGGCACCATTTGCAGCTGGGAGAAATGTAAACAAATGTAAAGATACAGTAGTAAATCATAACTACATAAAATTAACCATAGTACATATTGCACTACCGTATTAATTTTATAGCCTCCTCCTGATGCTATTGTAGTGAGCTCAAGTGTTGCAAGTATTTGCTTCAAATCATCTCCACGTAAGCAGTTTGTTTCTCTAGTAAATTGGGTATTGCGGTAAAAGTGATCTCTCATGGTTCTCATGTATTTTTCATTATGTTGAGTGCAGCATTGTAAATCTTAAATAACACCACAGGGTCCATGCAAAGCACTGCTAATGATACTGGAAGTAGTCTCAAGAGGCAGAGAAAAATTATGAAATAATAAGAAATGTTGGATTTATTGATGTGTACCTTCAATTGAAGTTTGCAGCTGTGGTTGCCCACCATTTTAAGATGAATGAATTCAGTATGAGGACCATTGTAAATATAACAAAATTTTTTTTAAAAATTGTAAAGTCATTGCTTCAGCTTTGCTGGCAGGCCCAAAAACTTGACTTTTTTTTTTTTTTTTTGCAAAACATCCTTTTATCTTATAGTGAAAATACAGCTTGTATGTGAGTATATAAATGGTATAAAACAGCTTACCTATAGACTCAAATATGATTTGAGAAAAAGTCGTCATAATAGTATACAAAAACTTAAAGCAAAATGAAGGTGAAAAATCTGAAGATGGAGAACTTAATGTCAGCAAAGGATGGTTTGATAAGTTAAGAAAGAGATTTGGCTTTACAAAAAAAAGATCAAGATAACAGCTTCAGTTGGCAATGGAGCAGCCGATGAGTTTCCAGAAACCATTAAGAAAATTATTGAGGAGAAACAATATCTGCCTGAACAGGTTTTTAATGCAGATGAAAGTGATGAAATCTGTTACATGCACACATATGCATGTGCGCACGTGTGCGCACACACACACACACATATATTAGTAAGGAAGAGAAGTGATCATTAGGATTTAAGAAAGAAAGAGATAGGCTAACACTACTGTTTTATGTAAATGCATTCAGGTTTATAATCAAGACTGCCTTTATCTATAAAACTGCTAACCCCTGAATCTTGAAGGGAAAACATAAACACCAGCTGCTAGCCTTTTTGTTGTACAACAAAAAGACCTGAACAAAAAGAACCATTTTTCTGGATTGGTTCCACTGATGCTTTTTCCTGAAGTCAAAAAGTGCCTTGCAAGTAGAAATGTGCCTATTAAAGTTCTTTCGATATTGAACAATGCCAGAGATCTCCAAGAACCCCATAAGTTCAACATTGAAGGGATAGAAGTGGTCTACTTGCTCCCAAACACAATATAATTCTGCCTTTAGGTCTAGGAGTCATAAGGACCTTTAAGGCTCAATTCGCAAGGAAATATTACCAGCACTATGGAAGAGGACTCCAATAGAGAGAACATTATGAAAGTCTGGAAGGAGTATACCATTGAAGATACCATCATTGTTATAGAAAAAAACTGTGAAAGCCATCAAGTCAGAAACGATACATTCCTGCTAGAGAAAACTGTATCCACATATTGTGTATGACTTCACAGAATTGATGATAGGATCAATAAAGCAATCAAAAACAAACAAATAAATAAAACAATCATAAAAGAGGTTGTGGATATTGCAAAAAATAGTGGAGGAGGCATGAAGAGTTTCACGATATGTACCTTGGAGAAAGTCAAGAGCAAATAGATACCACACCAGAGAACTTAAAAGAAGACTACTGGATGGAGATGAGGGCTTCTGAACCAGTGCCAGAAAATGAGGACGAGGTAGAAAAAGCAGTGCCAGAAAACAAATAGACATTAAGCCATCTGGCAGAAAGGTTCTAACTATTCAAGACTGCTTTTGTCTTCTTTCATGACATGGACACTTCTATGATATGTGCAGTGAAAATAAAAGAAATGGTAGAAGGAGTAGTATTCTGCAAAACATTTATCACAGAAACAAAGAGCAGAGTACCACATGTTCTCACTCATAAACGAACTCTGAACATTTCTCATAATACTATAAGCAAGGGATTGGCAGTAGCCAGAAGCTGCCAGGGGAAGGGGGCTGCACAGCACATCAGTAAGGGTACTTCATCTCAAACCAGGTAAAGTGAGGACCAAAAAGAGGCCCAGCCTATACCTGTATGATGACCACTTGCATACCTAATCCTGAATTGTACCATACATCTTTAAAATAAGAGAAAAAACCAAAAGAAAAAACAAAAAAGAAAGCAGTAAGCTGGACAAAAATTACAATTTCCGTACATTTACACTGCATGATTTCCTCTCCTACTTCTTATTTCACCTCCTCCACCTCTTTCACCTTTGCCACCCCCAAAGCAGTAAAACCAACCCTGTATCTTCCTCCTTCTTAACCTACTCTACATGGGGACAAAATGGATGAACAGCTTTATAGTGATCTACTTCCATGTAATGAATACAAATACGAATATATTTTATTTTTCTTATGATTTTCTTAATAGCATTTTCTTTTCTCTAGCTCCCATTGCTGCAATATTACAGTATTTAATACACATAACATACAAAATAGTTGTTAATTGATGGTTTACGTTATTTGTAAGACTATTGGTCAATTTCTCAAACAATTTATCTTCTACAAAACCTCCACCAACAACCACTGGAGAGAGGAGAACCTGTTAAGTAAATGGTGCTGGGAAAACTGGCTGACAATATGCAGAAGATTAAAACAAGACACATACCTATCCCCAAAAACAAAAGTCAATTCTAAATGGATCAACAACCTAAACGTAAAACCTCAAACTACAAGAACCTTTGAAAATGCAGCAGACAGCCTTATGGAAATTGGAACTGGCAACTAACTCCTGAACAAAACCCCAAATGTTCATGCCTTAAGAGATAAGATAGACAAGTGGGAATTCATTGTTGGATTTTAAAAGATAATGTGCCTGAAAAAACTGTACATAGGATTTGAGAGATGAAAGGAGTATATTATGAACACTCATATCCACAAATTTGAAAGTTTGGGTTAAATGTACAATGTCCTAGAAAAGTTGAGCTTATTAAAACTATTTCAGAAAGGCAAAAAAAACCCAAAAAGCAAAACAAAACAAAACAAAAAACTAATTGTTGTATTGCCATCATAAAAAAATGCATCATTGGTTTAAAATCCTCTGATGGAGTGTCAACCAAGTCTTGAAAATTTTATAAGCAAGTTCGATTAAACATTCTAGAAATAGCTGATTCTGATATTGTTAATATATTTAAGAAAATATGAAAAAAATGGGTGCAGGAAAATTATTCATCTACTTCCATGAGGCCAGCCTTACCTTGTTACTAAAGAGAGACAGATAAGAGGTAACATGGGGGAGATTATTACAGGCTGATCTTACTCAGGGATATACCGAAATCTCCAAAATTTATATTAACAAAACAAAAATATACCATGATTCAGTAGCTTATCTCAGGATTGCAAGTCTTATTCAATGTTAGAAAAACTATTAATATAATACACGTGTTAACATTTTAAACAAGAAAAACTCTATGAACTTGGCAATAGAGGCATAAACTGCAGTAGGTGAAATTCAATACCCATTTATGATAAAGATTCACAACAAAAGATAGATACAATGATAAATAATTTCTGACAAAACCTACAGTGGCCTAATATATAATGATAAGATATATTTATACCCTTTAAAATCCTAAATGAGTGAGTATGTCCACCGTTACCATTCATTTACATCATTTACTCTTCTTTTCACCATTTACTGCAAGTTCTAATGGAAAGATGTTTTAAAACATGGTATAAAGTTTAAAAATGAATAAACAAGGATGTTATTCACAGTTCATAAGACTTCTCACATAGAAAACTCAGGTAAATAAACTAAAAATTTCTTAAAATTAGCAAGATACTTTATTATATTTGGTGACTATAAGACTAATATATAAAAATCATTTGCATTTCTATAGCACATCAAATAGAAAATACAATTTTGAAACAAGATAAAAATATAGCTACATGGAAACAAAATTAAAGAAAAAGATACATAAGTTTTATAAGGTAAAATTTAAAACTTTAATATTTGATATAAAAGGAAGACTTAATAAATGAAAAGATATACCATGTTCACAAATAGAAGTTGTCAGCATTTTAAAATGTCAATTCTCTCCAAATGAATGTATAAATTCAATTAATTCTAATAAAAGTTCAACAGAATTTTCTATGGAATTATATAAGCTGATTATAAAATGATTATGAATGAGAAAATGGTCAAAATTAGAGGACATTTGAAAAAATAATCAGAAGAGGGAAACTAGATTATGTATATATGTATATAGACTTTGTATAAATACATAATAAATAAGACAGCGTTATAGGCATAGATCTAGACAAAGAGACCAATGGAATAAAATAGAAAATTCAAAAGATTAATTCACACCTTTATGCAAACTTGATTTATGATAGAGTTGACATTTCAGAGCAATGAGAAAGGACAGACTTTTTAATAAATGCTGCTGGGATAATCTGTTATCTATATGGAAAAATATAAAATTGTATCTCTGCCTTTAAACACTTTCTCTGGCTTTAGGAGATTATATTAAAAGGCAAACTTTTACATTTTTAGAATAAAACATGAAATAATTTCTTCATAATTTAGTACAGAGAATAATTTCTTAATATACATAATACATTAAAGAATTAATAAATACGAATATGCTTACAATTTTTCAAAAACTTCTTGTCATCAATGGTATCATAATAAGAGTGAAAAGATAAGCTGCAAACAGAGAAAATGTCTGTAAATCATTGACTAATAAGGGAGTGAAATCCAGAATATGTAATGAAAATATTATAAACAAATAACTAAAAGAGAAATTGCCCAATGGGAAAATGAAGAAAACACATGAACAGACATTGACAAAACAGGAAATATATATGGTAAATGAATATAAAACATGGAAAATTGGGGAAATAAAAATAAAAATCACGAGATATTTCACAGATTGTGTAAAAGTTATAAATTTTATAATATCTCAGGTAAGGATTTGAAGTAATGGAGAATCTTACACACTACTGGTAGAGACAACACTGCTGCAAAACATATTGAGAGGGGACCAGATATTGTTCAGTAATATTGAAGCTGTGAATATCTAAAATTCCTTCTATAGGTATAGGTGGAGAAAATCTTACTCATCTGTACTAGCAAATATGTTCAGAATGAATATTCATAAAGCCTATTTTAATAGTTCACTCAAATACATCGTTACCAGCAGTAAAATGTTTAAATAAACTGTGATCTGTTGTACAATACAATTGTAAAAATAGACTACACACAATTGTTAACAAAAAAGTACATTTCTTAAGAATAATGTACTAATTTATCACCCAAAAAACTGAGACTATCAAGCAACTCCTTAATAACACTATGACGGAAATAAATCCTCACATATCTATAGTAACCCTAAATGTCAATGGCCTTGCCAATGGCCTTATTGCGTCATTCAAAAGATGCAGAGTGACAAACTGGATTTAAAAACAAAACTTATTCTTTAACTGTCTCTAAGATACCCACTTGACCTCTAATGGTACCCATAGGCTCAAGGTTAAGAATTAGAGAAAGATCTACTATGCAAATGAAATACAAAATAAAGAAGAGGTTGCTATTATTATATCAGGTAAAACATATTTTAAACCAAAAAAAGGAAAGAAGACAATGAAAGACACTACATAAAGACAAAGGGTTCAATTACACATCAAGAAATGCCTATTTTCAATACATACACACACAACATAGCAGCACTCAGATTATAAAACAATTGCTACCTAGTCTAAGAGAGTACACAGACAGCCACACAATAATAGTGGGTGACAAAAACACCCCCACTAACAGCTTTAGACAGATCACCAAGGCAGAAAACTAACAAAAAAATCCTGAACTTAAACTTGACATTCAGTCAATTAGATCTAACATATATCCACACATCTACAGATTACTTCACCCAACAGAGAATATACATTCTTCTCATGCACACATGGAATATACTCTAAGATAAACCACATACTCCCTCATAAATCAAGATTGAGTAAACTTCATAATATTAAAATCATACCAAGCATCTTCTCTGATCACAGCAAAATAAAAGAAGAAATCAACATCAAGAAGAATCTTTAAAAACACATAAATAAATGGAAATTAAACAACTAGCTCCTGATTGATTTTTGGGGGTGAACAGCAAAATCAAGACAAGAATTTTAAAAATTATTTCATACAAATGAAGATGGAGACACAACATGCCAAAATCTCTCGGATGCTGCAAAAGTGGTGCTGAGAGAAATATTTATTTCATTGCATGCCTACAGCATGAAAATAGAAAGACCTCAAATAAACAATGTAATATCTCACCCAACAAAGTTAGAAGAGCAGAAACAAACTTAAACCAAAACTAGGAGAAGAAAAGGAATAACCAAAATCATAGCAAAAACAAATGAAATTGAACCCCCCTCCCAAAAAAGCATAGAAGGGATCAATGAGTAGAAAATCTAGTTTTTTGAAAGAATAAACAAGATCAAAAGAGACCTGGCCAGATTACCAAATTAGCAGATTATCAGATTATGGGGGGGAGGGAGGAGAGAGAGAGAGGGAGAGAGAGAAACCAAAGAAATATACTTAAAAACAAAAAAAGGCTACATTATAATTCATCCAGAAGAAATACAAAACATTATCACAGATTATTATAGACATTTGTACGAGCACAAATTAGAAAATCTAAAGAAATAAATTCCTGAAAACACAAAACCTCTCACAATTGAAACAGGAAGCAATTAAAAACAAGCCAAAGAAATCATCAAGAGAGCAGGGAGACAGCCCACAGACTGGGGAAAAATATTTGCCAACTGTGTGTCTGACAAAGGCCTAACATCTAGGATCTACAAGGAACTCAAATATGCCAAAAAGAAAAAAAACAAAAACAAAAACAAAAAACAGCCCCATTTCAAAATGGGCAAGAGACATGAATAGATATTTCTCAAAAGAAGACATATGAGCAGCCAACAGATACATGAAAAGATGCTCAGCCTCACTAGTCATCAAAGTAATGCAAATTAAAACAACACTGAGACGCCACCTGACTCCAGTCAGGATGGCCATCATCAATAACTTAAAAAACAACAGATGCTGGAGAGAATGAGGGGAAAAGTGAACACTTCTACACTCTTGGTGGGGGTGTAAACTAGTACAACCTCTGTGAAAAACAGTTTGGTGATTCCTAAAAGATCTAAAAATCGACCTTTCATATGACCCCACAATCCCTCTACTGGAAAAATACCCAGAGGAACTCAAATCACTCTATGAAAAAGATACCTGCACACTCATATTTATTGCAGTATTATTCATAATAGCAAAAACATGGAACCAACCAAGCTTCCCATTGAAAGGGGACTGGTTAAAAAAAATGTGGTACATATACACGTCATCATAAAGAAGGACAAAATTATAAATTTTGCAGCAATTTGGATGGACTTAGAGCATATAATACTGAGTGATCTATCATAGAAACAAAGAACTGTGTACCATGTGTTCTCACTTATAAGCAGACACAACAATTATTGCAATACTATAAGAAAGGGATTGGCAGTAGTGAGAAACTGCCAGGGGTGTGGGGGGCAGGATTAGCAGTAGCGGGAAACTGCCAGGGGAGGACACCTGCATCAACAAGGACACCTCATCAACAAGGACACCTGCATAATGAACATTTGTGTACCTAACCCTAAATTGTACCACACATCTTTAAAATTAAAAATTAAAACAAACAAACAAACAAATAAATTGAATCAGTAACAAAAAACCTACCAACCAAAAAAGTTTTGGACCTAATGGATTCACTGCTGAATTTTACTGCATGTACAAGGAGGGGCTTGTACCAAAACTACTACAATTATGCCAAAAAACTGAGAAAAGAGTCTTCCCTAACTTATTCTATGAAGCCAACATCAACCTTATACCAAAAAGGGCAAAGAAACAGCAAAGAAATAAAGCTGCAATTTGGTATTCCTGATGAATATAGATGTAAAAATCTTCAACAAAGTACTAGCAAACTGCATCCAGTAGCACATCAAAAAATATATTCATTATGATCATGTGGGCTGTATTCCTGGGATGCAAGCCTAGTTCAATATATGCAAATCAGTAAACGTAATCCACCGCATAATCTGAAGTAAAAACAAGCACTATATGATTATTTCAATAAACACAGAAAAAGCATTTGATAAAATCCCAAATCTCTTCATGATAACAGCCCTCAACAATCTTGGCATTGAAGAACTATCCCTCTAAGTAACAGGAACTATCTACAACAAATTAACAGCCACTATCATACTTAATGGGCAGAAATTGGAAGCATTCCCAATAAGAACTGGAACAAGACAGGGATCCCCACTCTCACCACTTTTATTCAACATCGTACTGAAAGTCCATGGCAGAACAATCCGGCAAGAGAAATAAATGAAAGGTATACAAATAGAAAAAGAGAAAGTTAAATTATCTCTCTTCACAAATGATATTATTCTATACCTTGAGGATTCCACTAAAAGATTTCTGGTACTCATAAACAGCTTCAGTGAAGTTTCAGGATACAAAATCAATGCTCAAAAATCAGTTGCACTTCTATACGCATGCCAACGACATTCAATCTGGTTACCAAATCAAGAACATAATCTCATTTACAAAAGACACACAGACACACATCTCAGAATACATCTAACCAAAGAAGTAAAAGATCTCTACAATAAGAACTATGAAACACTACTTGAAGAAATCAGAGATGACAAAAACAAATGGAAAACTTTTCGCCCTCATAGATTGGAGGAATCAATATTATTAAAATATCAATGCTAGCTAAAGTAATCTACAGATTCAAGGCAAACCCTATTATATTACAAGAATCATTTTTCACAGACCTAGAAAAAACAATACTTAAATTCATATAGAAACAAAAATAGAGCTCAAATAGCCAAATCAATCATAAGCAAAAAGAACAAACCTGGAGACTTCACATTGCCAGACTTCAAATTCTACTACATGGTTACAGTAACCAAAACAGTACTGGACATACAAAAAGAAGACACATATGAAAGGGGACCCCAAAACACCCAGAATTTATGTATAAAAAATTATGGGTTTATTCTTACATGTATAAACTTAAGTCACCTTCAGTACTCTTTGTTTGATGCAATATACCTATCAAGACACTATTTCCACTACTCAAAACAGTTTTTGAACTTGTCAGTTTTGTGCCTTTTTGTGCTTCTGTCATTTTTTTGTTTCATCTCTTCCACATTGGCAAAACATTTCTCTTTGAGAATTTTTTTCACCCAGGAAAACAAAACAAAGCAAAAAATTGCTCGGGGAGAGATCAGGTAAATAGGGTGGGTGGGGCACAGGGGTCATGCCATTTGGGGTCAAAAACTGCTGATCGCTTAGTGTGTTGTGGGCAGATGCACTCAGAAATCAACCGCGTGAAATGGACAAACAGTGTTGGAAGAACCTCAAACAACAAAATAAAAATTAAGTGAAACCAAATGCATCCTCTCACGCTAGGTATTGGTACACCGATGTGGATGGAGGTAGCAGGGGAAGCCTGTACTACAAGGGGCCTACTTTCCAAAAAAAATTCCATTTTGGGGGGTTTCCCCCCTCATAGACTATTCAAACTGAACGGAGAATCTAGAAATAAAACTTCTGTCTTACAACCACCTCACCTTTGACAAAGTAGACAAAAATAAATTCCGGGATAAGGAAATTTTATTTAACTAATGGTGCGGTGAAAACTAGCTAACTGCATGAAAAAGAAGGAAGCTGAAACTCTTACTTTCACCATATATAAAAATTGACTCAAGATGGATTAATTATTTAAGCATGTTACCTCAAACTATAAAAATCCTTGAAGAGCCGGGCTCAGTGGCTCAGCCTGTAATCCCACGCCTTTGGGAGGCTGAGGTGAGTGGATTGCCTGAGCCCGCGGGTTCGAGACCCGCCTGGGCAGCGAGACCTCATCTCTACAATAAATCAAAAAATCAGCCAGGCGTGGTAGCGCATGCCTGTAATTTCGGCTACTCGGAAGGCTGAGGCGGAAGGATCGCCGGAGCCCAGCAGGTCGAGGCTGCGGTGGCCGGGAGCGGCCATTGCACTCCAGTCTGGGCGACAGAGTGAGACTCCAACTCAAAGAAAACAAAAAACAAAAACAAAAACAAAATCCTTGAAGAAAGCCTAGGAAATACTCTTCTGGACATCAGCCTAAACAATGAATTCTTAAATAAGAATTCAAAAGCAAATGCAGCAAAAAGAAAAATAGAGAAGTGGGACCTAATCAAACTAAAGAGCTTCTGTGCAGCAAAAAAAAAAAAAAAAAAAAAACCCATCAGTAGAGTGATTAGACAACCTATAGAGTGGGAGAAAATATTTGTAAACTACGTGCATGACAAAGGACTAACATCAAGAATTTTAAAATAACTCAAACAAATTAAAAGGAGAAAAACAATACTGAATTTTAAAACAACCGCTGACTGAAGACATTTTACCTGCAAAGAAACCTTTATGGAGGAGTGGAACTAGGGTTTTGAGGGCCAACCTAAAAACTCAACCTGAGGTTTAGCAGATAATTGATTACCTTAGGATGCGGAGGATGAGCAGTTCCAAGCCCAAGGCATCCCTATAAACAACCTCAACAAGATACTGGGAGAGTACCTATGGAGACAAAAGAGGTGAGTAAAAGCAATAGTTTTCTCCTCTACATACTTCATGTAAGCCTCTACAGTCTCAGCCAAAGGAAAGACAGTTTAGGGACACTTCCCTATGTACCTCCTGTACAGGCCGGGTGCAGAGGGCTGCCATTAAGTCTTATATGAAGCCCAGGGAAACTCAGCTCTTAGGAGTCCAGCACCACAGCTAATGATCCCCACTCAAAGAGACTTAACAGAAAACACCCCGCAGGTGGTCTGTGCCACATGGGCACGTTACCCTCCCTACCATCCAGCATGGACATGTGATAAATCTCTAGGCACTGGCAGCCATTGTAACCCTAGGTCAGGGCTACAGAAGTGGCTTGCCCTCAGGGCACTGCCATTGTTGCAAAAGTCCCTCTCCGGGAGTAGGGTGAGATCTAAGATGGGGTGCCTCTGTGCAGCACTGTGGAAGTGGTCCTGCCCACCTTTGGACAAAGGAAGAAATAACCTCTCACTGTTTCCCTTCTACCCCTGGGCAAAAGGTGCAGTCTGCCCAAACAAGAGGAGGTCAATTCACACCCCAAGGTTACCTGAACCAGAGTAGAGCTGTGGGACTCCACCTGGCTACCTGCCAATTCTGCTGACAAGACAAGCAGTCTGGGAAGGTGAACCCAGAACTCCAGATAGGACCCCTGTCACTTGTCCCAGAGGGAGAGGAAAGAACTTCCTCTGTTTCAAGAGGAAAGTTCTCACCCCATTTCTTCTGTGAGACAGTACCAGTGAAGAAATTTCAGACGGTTTTCCCCAAGATCGCTAACCTTTCTGCCACTACTGCCCACATCCCCTTCCTGACAGGTGAGTCAGAGGAGGGAGGACATGGAAGACAAATAAACTCAAATGGCCACCCTCCCCAACAGTAGCGACTCTATCTAATTTTAAAAAAACACAGGCTGGGTTCGGTGGGTCAGTCTGTAATCCCAGTTTTGGGAGGACGAGGTGAGTGGATTGCCTGAGCCCGTGGGTTTGAGACCTGCCTGGGCAACTTGGCGAGACCTCGTCTCTACAATAAATCAAAAATTAGCCAGGTAAGGTAGCGCACACCTGTAGTTCTGGCTACTTGGAAGGCTGAGGCGGAAGGATCACCTAAGCTCAGCATGTTGAGGCTGCGGTGGCCAGGAGTGTGCCACTGCACTCCAGTCTGGGCAACAGAGTGAGACTCCAACTCAAAACAACAACAACAACAACAACAACAACAGCAAAGCCAAAAATAAAGAGAACAATCTGCCCTCACAGATGAGGAAGAACCAGAAAAAAAGGGGCACTGGAAATCCCCATAACCTTAATGAATGGGCACCCACAAAAATAGAATTCAGACTATGGTTGACAAAGACAGTTAATGAAATCCATGAGAAAGTAGACACACCTTCATCCAGGCCACAAAACTGTGCAGGAAGTGAAAACTGTCTGTTATAAGAAAGGACCAATCTGACCTTCTGAAAAGTAAGGATGATTTCCAGGAATTCCAAAACACAATAGCAATCCTTAACAGCAGAATATACCAGGCAGAGGAAAGAATCTCAGAGTGTGTGGTCCAAACACAGGCTGACAAAAAACAAGAAGAGAAGGCCTAGAAAAAATTAGCAAAGTCTACAAGAGATTTGGGATTAAGTAAAAAGACCAACTATAGTTTATTAGCATCCCTGAGAGAGAAGGGGAAATTGATAACATCCTGGAACAAGCTTCCAAGATGTGGTCCAAGAAAATTTTCCCTATTTTGCTAGAAGGGAGGCTATGCAGACACAAGATATTCAAAGAACTCCTGTGAGGTATTACACGAGAAGACTATGCCCAAGTCAATAATAATACATCTCCACAAGGTGAGCATGAAAGGAAAAATCCTAAAGGCAAGTAGAGAGAAGCGTCAGGGCACCTTCAACTGAAGACCCATCCAAATTGTAGCAGACTTCTCAGCAGAAACTGTACAAGCTGGAAGGGACTGGAGTCCCAATTTTAACATCTTTTTTTAAAAAAGCAATTCCAGCTGAGAATTTTCTACCCCACAAAACTAAACTTCATTGATGAAGGATAATAATAATCCTTCCCAGACATCCAGCTCCTAAGAGAATCTGCCACCTCCAGTCTAGCTCTTAAGGAGATACTTAAAGTCTTAAGCACAGAAATGAAATAATAATTCTACCCATAACAGCACACAGGCAAACACAAGTACGTAGAAATTAAATAACATGCTTCTGAATGATTGTTGGGTTAACACAGAAATCAAGGCAGAAATAAAAGGATTCCTAGAAACAGATGAAAACAAAGGCATAACACACCAAAACCCTGGGATACCATGAAATTAGTACTGAGAGGAAAGTTTATAACCTTGTGTACACATTTGAAGAAAATAGAGGTATCTCAAGTAAACAGTTGAATGTTGCCCCTAAGGAAGCTGAAAAGACAAGAAGACAAGAGCAATCCAATTCCAGAATTAGTAGGAAACTGAAAATTATTAAAGTCACAGTTGAATAAAATAGAGACCAAAAAAATCATACGAAGAATTAACAAAATGAAAATCTGACTCCTTGAAACAATAAATACGATGGACAAATTCCTAGTCAGGTTAACAGAGAGAGAGAGAGAGAGAGAGAGAGAGAGAGAGAGGAAGACAGAAGGAGGGAGGGAGGGAGGGAGAGAGAAAGCATCACACTTCCAGATTTCAAGCTTTACTACAAGTCTACAGTAACCAATACTACATGGTACTTATACAAAAATAGATAAATAGAGCAATAGAACAGGACAGAAAATCTAGAGATAAAACCATGGGCCTTAAATCAACTTATCTTTGACAAAGCCCACAAAAATATACATTGGGGAAAGCGAATGAGAGAGACAGAGACACACACAGAGAGAGAGAGAGAGAGAGAAAGAGAGAGAGAGAGAGAGAGAGATTTTTTCAAATATACACAACAATTAGAAATGTAAAAGGTGATGTTTATACAGAAAAAAACTGACACCAATCCTATTGAAAGTATTCCAAGCAATTGAGAAGGAAGGAATTCTCTCTAACTCATTCTATGAAGCCAGTATTATCCTGATATCCCAAAATAGCAAAGACCCAACAAGGAAAGAAAATTACAGACCAATTTCTGAACATAGATGCAAAAATCCTCAACAGTATTCTCGCAGACTACATCCAACAGCACATTTCAAGGATCATTCATCACTTCCAGGTGGGTTTCATTTCTAGGATGCAAGACTGGATCAGTAAACATAATTCATACACTAACATGTGTATAACCAAGAACCATATGATTATCTCATTAGACATATAAAAAGCATTTGATAAAAGTCAACATTCTTCTTGATAAAAAGCCTTGAACACTTAGGCATCAGAGGAATATATTTCTAAATAATTAGAGCCATCTATGACAAACCTGCATCCAACATCACATTTAACAGGCAGAAATTGAAAACTTTCCTCCTAAGAACTAGAAAAAGACAAGTATACCCACTCTCATCCTCCTTTTTAACATAGTACTGGAAGTACTAGTCAAAGAAATCAGGCAGGATAAAGAAATTAGGGACATTCAAATAGGAAAAGAGAAAGTTAAATTATTTCTCTTTGCCAATAATATGATTCTATACCTAGAAAAGCCTGGAAAGTGTGTCAAAAACTTCCTTGCATCGATAACCAACTTTGGTAAAGTCTCAGGATACAAAATTAATGCACAAAAAGGTGTGTTTCTATCCACCAACAAATAGTAGGCTGAGAACCAAATAAAAAACATGATCCCACTGAAAATAGCCATTCCCGAAAATAAAATACCTCAGCACCATATAAAAAAAGAGGAAAAAACCTTTACAATGAGAACTGCAAAACATTGTTCATAGAAATCAAGGATGACACCAAAATATGAAAGAACATCCCATTCTCATGAAGTGAAAGAGTCAATATCATCAAGATATCCATTCTATCAAAGATAATCTACAGACTCAATACAATCTCTATCAAATTGCCAGTATCATTTTTCACAAACTAAAAAAGATAATACAGAAATTCATCTGGAAGCAAAAAAGAGCCTGAATACCTAAAGTAATTCTCAGCAAAAAGAACAAAGCTGGAGGCATCACACTGCCAGATTTCAAACTTTACTACAAATCTACAATAACCAATACTACATGGTACTCATAGAAAAATAGATACATAGGCTAATAGAACAGGACAGAAAATCTAGAGATAAAACCACAGATCTTATATCAACTTATCTTTGACAAAGCCCACAAAATACACATTGGGAAAAGAAAACCATATTTAGCAAATGGTGCTGGGAAAACTGGCTAACTTTCATGCAGGACTACATAAAACTGTACTCCTACCTGTCACCATATGCAAAAATTAACACAGAATAAATCAAGGACTTAAATGTGAAACGTTAAACTATAAGAGTCTTAGTAGAAAACTTAGGGAGCACCCTCCTGGGTATAGGAGTATGCAATGAATTCATATCTGAGACCTCAAAAGCAAATACAGCAAATGTTAAAATTGACAGGTGAGACCTTATTAAGTAAAAAGATTTTGCACAACAAAAGAAAACATCAAGAGAGCAAAGAGAAAATCTACAGAATGGGAAAAATAGATTTGCAGTGAGCCCTCTCTCCCCCTAGATAGTTAGAGCTGTCTATGACAAACTATGCATCTAATGAAGGTCTAATATCCAGGAACTACAAGGAACTCAATTGACAGGCAAAAAACCAAATAACCCTATTAAAAAGTGGACAAAGGACTTAAATAGACAATTATCAAAGAAAAACATCCAAGCACCCAGCCAACAAACATATATATATATATATATATATTTGTGATGCATATACATAAAGTTCAATTTCACTCATCATCAGATAGCTGCAAATCAAAACTATAATGAGATATCCCCTCACACAAGTCAGAATGGCTGTCACTAAAAAGTCAAAAAATAACACTGTTAGGGAGGCTGTGGAGAAAAGGGAACACTTCTACATCATTGGTGGGGATGTATGCTAGTTACACTTTTGTGGAAAGCAGTGTGAAATTTTCCCCAAGAACTAAAAATTAAGCTACCATACAATCCAACAATCCCACTTCTGGGAATATGACCAGAGGTACGTAAATCACTCTACCAAAAAGACATCTGCACAGGTATGTTCATCACAGCACTATTCACAATAGCAGCAACATGGAACCAATGCAGATACCCATTAAAAGTGGACTGGATAAAGAAAATGTGGTACATATACATGATGGAATACTACACATATATAAAGAAGAACAGAATCATATCCTTTACAGCAAAATGGGTGTAGCTGGAGACCACATGCTAAGCGACCTATCACAGAAACAAAAATTGAATACCACATGCTTTCACTCATAAGTTGGCCCTAAATATTGGGCATGAAAGCAGAAAGGTGGGAACAAGTGACTCTGGGCACTACTAAAGGGGGAGAGAGGAGAAGAGGATAAAGGATATACAACCACTCATTTGGTACCAGGCCCAGTTCCAGGGAGAGAGAGGGCTCACTAGAAGTTCAAACCTTACCTGTACACAATTTACTTATGTTGTAAATCCTTATATGTACCCCACAACTCTAAAACAATGCAAATTATAAAATAAAATAATAATTTGCCACTTGAAGGAAGTAGAAAGATGAAGAGAAGTTGGTTAAGGATGCAAAATACAGTTAGATAGAAGGAATGAATTCTAGTATTTGACGGTACAGTCGGGAAATTATAGTTAACAATAATTTTCTGTATATTTCAAGATAGCTAGAAGAATTATCTTATTCCCAATGCAAAACAAAAAAAAAGTTTGGGGCAGCGAACATTACAATTATCCCGATCCCTGATTTGCTCATTAAATATCATATACATGTGCAAAAATATCATATGCAGTCCCAAAATATGTACAACTATGATATATCAATAAAAAATTTTAAAAATTTTTAAAAATGAGCATAGGACATGAACAGACACTTCTCAAAGGAAGACACATAAGCAGTCAACAAATATGAAAAAATGTTCAACATCACTAATCATCAAAGAAATGCAAATCAAAACCATAAATGAGATACCATCTCACACTAGTCAGAATGACTATTATTAAAAAGTCAAAAAACAATAAATGTTGGCAAGGTTTCAGAGAAAAGGGAATGCTCATACACTGTTGGTGGGAATGTAAGCTAGTTCAACCTCTGTGGAAAACATTTTGGAGATTTATCAAATAACTAAAAATAGATTTACCATTTGTCCCAGCAATCCCACTACTGGGTATATACCCAAAGGAGCATAATCACTCTGTCAAAAAAGACGATTGCATTTTTATGTTTATTGTAGCTTTCTTAACAATAGCAAAAACATTGACCCAACCTAGGTGCTCAGCAACAGTGGATTGGATAAATAAAATGTGGTATGTATATATTTTAGAATACTAACTACACAGCCATAAAAAAAATCACAATGAAATCATCGTGAAACAAGGAATGAAATCACATTGAGTATTGCCTTAATTTGTTATGAATACATTTCTATGAATATATACATGTATTAAGCAAATATCTTTGTCTTGTGTTCTCTCTTATTCCCTTATCATGTAGCACAAGATGTATTAACATAAATTAACCCAATATGTATTAACATAAGGCATATGTCAGTATTTAAGTAGAGTCATGTGAGTTATGTGTCTGTGGAGTGACAAAACCATAGATTGAAAGTATTAGGAAAAAAATTACATCTGTACTGAACACACTCACAAATCAGGTTCATTCATGTTGCAGCAACATAGATGCTGCTGGAGACCATCATTCTAAACAAATTATCACAGAAACTCAATACCACATGTTCTCACTTATAAGTGGGAGCTAACCTCTGAATATCCAAAGGCATAAGGATGAAAATAACAGACACTGGGGACTCCTAAAGGGAGAAGGTGAGGGGTAAGTGTTGAAAATAATCACCCATTAGGTACCATGCCTGCCACCTGGGTGATGCTCCCAGTAGAACACCAAACTTCACCTTCACGCAGTGTACCCATGTAACAAGCCTACACATGTGCTCCTCTAATCTAAAATTTTTTTTAAAAATCCTTAAATAAATAAAAGAATAGTGTATTTTAATAATATTCAAAAACAAGCAGTTATGATAAAAATACTATTCAAGTTAGTAGTTGTCTCTGGAATGTATAGCTGGAGATGGGGAGAGCCACAGAGAATGCTTTAATAGACCCTGATAATGTACTACTTTTATATATATGATGTATATAGATAATTTTTTTTTGCTATATTGTTACTAGGCATCAAGCCAAGCCTATTTCATCATTCAGGGGTTCTTTGGTTGCAAGTAAAATAAAACATAACCCAAATTGTTCTAAGCAGAAAGTGAATACATTGGTTCAGGTAACTAAAAATTGCAGGCCGTAATAATGATTCAAATGTTGCTTTTAATACTTAATCTCTCTGCTGATTCTTGCTCTCGCCTGTTATTGGCTTCATTTGCAGTCTTTTTGTAGCAGTAAGATAACTTCTTTAGCACTAATTTGATAATCCCTCAGGTCCAAGTTCAGCAGGGAAGGAATACCCCTTTATGTGATCTCACACACAAAATTTCGTGTATGTGTTCTAACTGGATTGGACTATCTCTGGTTGAATCATATGTCCACCTATCTCTGAACCTCAGTCTAATGCCACAGAAGAAGAGGCTGTAGCTTGTTAGGTATGTTCCACGTGTTCTCTGTGTGATGTCAGTTGTAAAGGCTCACCTCACAAAAAGCAAGAACTACGTTTCCAAGTGTTGTTTCCCATAATCCCATTGGGAACACTAAAACCAGAAAATTGCTAAATGAAATGAAATAGGCAAAAGTTTTCAAAATACCCACAAGACCCTGTTTAAATTCAAATGAATTATAGTTCAAACAGAACATATTTACCATTCACTAACTAATTTCTGGAAAGAGTGAGTGTTACAGTGATTTTTGAGTCAGACAGAACCAAGTGAATTTTCACCTTTTCTTCATAATTATTAATATCTGGGTAATCATGTGATTTTCCACAACATGGAAATTATGTGTTTTACCTCGCTGGAGTGTTGTGAGGATCAAGTAATACATGTAAACTGAGCTCCTACAACATAGCAAGTATGAAATAAATGTGAAGTACCTTCACCATTATTGTCATTATCATCATAAACTTTATTTTCTTCATCATCATCATCACTATTATTATTAACTGAATATTTACAAGGATTATGGTTCCCTTGAGCAATCATTCTGAAAGTTTCTTTTAGGGACAGAAAAATCTTCCCTTATGTCTCATATAGTCTTCTACTAGGTGTGATATTTTTCTACTATGGTACTTATCACAACATGTTGTATTTGTGTTTCCATTTCTATGGCACAAGAGATTGAACTTCTTATGAATAATATCCAAATCATTATTGTATCCCTGGTATAATTCCTTGCACATGATGGGAAAGAAGGGGGAATATAGCATAAAGGAACCCATATTGATTAGCAGTCTACTCTGTGTAAAGCATGATATGACGTATGAGTATATTATTTATATCAGTCTGTGTCTTTCTTGTAAGGACTGCATTATATAAGAAGTATTATTTTCATTTTTAATATGAAGTTATTATACCATATAACGTGGCTAAGAAACATCTCATAAATTCCAGAACCAGGATCAGAGTTTCAGTTTTTCTGAAGCCCAAAACTATTATTTTCCCTCTGTATTGGCAGTTCTAAAAGTGTGGATATGGTCTTTGGGATTCTTTCTGTTGTTGTTGTTTATTTGTTTGTTTGGTTTTTTGTTTTTGTTTTTGTTTTTTAGTTGGAGTCTCACTCTCGCGCAGGTTGGAGTGCAGTGGCACTATCACGGCTGCCACAGCCTCAACCTGGGGCTCAGGTAATTCTTCCACCTCAGCCTCTTGAGTAGCTGGAACTACAAGTGGAAACCACCACACTGCATTTTTTTGTTTTGTTTTGTTTTGATGTAGATACAAGGTCTCACCGTGTTGCCCAGGCAATTCTGGACTCAGGCTATCTTCTTACCTCTGCCTCCCAAAGTGCTAGAATTAGAGACATGAGTCACCATGCCTGGCTTTTCTTTCTTTTTTTTTTTTTTAATTCAGTGTCTCAGTCTGCTACTGGAGTGCAGTGGCACAATCATAGCCACTGAAGCTTTGCCCTGCTGGACTCAGACATCCTTCCGCCTCAGTCATCCAAGTAACTGAAACTACAGGTGTGTGCCACCACAGTCGACTATTTTTTTTTTATTTGTAGAGAAAAGAGGTCTCACTAAGTCACCTAGTCTGGTTTCCAATCCCTGGGCTCAGGCAATCCTCTCTCTTTTGCCTCCCGAAGTGCTGGTATTATAGGTGTGAGCCACCACATCTGTCTTGGGATTCTTAGATAAATTTTTCTGAGACCACATGAACTCCGTGAATTACTCTTTAGTTTTAATAATACTATTAATAAATATAAGCATATTATTGATGATTACCTTATAACTCAGTGTTGGCATATTGTTTCAAAGTCTCACTTTAGAGTTAGCTTTCAGCAACATGAGTATCCCTCATGGGAAACAATTAAGTGACAGCCTTTAACTTTTATCAGTGTTTCACAAATTGGCATCAATGGACCCCTGAGAATCACTACATTCTACTTGATAAATGTTTGCTGAATAAACAAAATGATAAAGTTCTCCTCAGAGAATAGATCTCATTGGTGGCAGAATTTTGGACTTTCCCCTAATCCCTTCCTGCTTATCAGTCAATAACAACACAGAGTCCTCAATTTCATTTAAAATTCTAGGTTTGATGGCCTTGAGAAGGCAGGGACTAAGGTAGAGATGGGGAACAACCTGGGAGACTTAATGACAGATAACGATGAAGGCATCATCAACTAAACCATGAAGGTAACACTCTGCAGAAGCCTGAGTTCTGGCAACTTTAGTCAATGTAACCTTTAGGGACACTGCCTGTCTGTGTCAGTCCTGCCACCCTCCTAGTAATCCTGCCAAAGCCACAGGAATTAAATTGCTCCATTCTCTTCCATCACCTTTTGCTTCCAGCCAAATAAAATATTTCTTTCTGCTTTCATTGTCTCAGATGAAAATGAAGGAATTCTGAGGCTTTCCAAGAAATAATGCTACTACAATACATAAAAGCATGTGCAGAAATACAGACATACCTCAGAGATATTGCAGGTTTGTTTCAGATCACCACAATCAAGCAAACGTTGCAATAGAGTGAGTCACATAAATTTTTTGGTTTCTCAATGCATGTAAAAGTTATGTTTATACTGTATTGCAGCCTGTTAAGTAGACAAATAGCGTTATCTCTAAAAATGTATATACTTTAATTAAAATGTTTTATTGCTAAAAGTGCTAATAATCATCTGAGCCTTCAGCAAGTTGTAATCTTTTATTACTTGGTGAAGGTCTTGCTTCAGCGTTGACAGCTGCTGACTGGTCAGGATGGTGGTTGTTGAAAATTGGAGTGGCTGTGGAAATTTCTTGAAATAAGACAACAATGGAGTTCAGTTCATCAACTGACTTTTCTTTCCATGAAATATTTTTTTTTTGTAGCTTGCAGTGCTGTTTGATAACATTTTACCCACAGCAGGACTGCTTTCAAAACTGAAGTCAGTGTCAACTAAGTTTAAGTAATAGTCTATATTCTTTGTTCTAATTTCAACAATATTTACATGATGTTCACCAAGAAGACATTTCAAGAAAACATTTTATCTGTTCTTCCATAAGAAGCACCTTGTCATCTGTTAAAGTTTTATCATGACGTTGTAGCAATTTAGTCACATATTCAAGCTCCACCTCAAATTCTAGTTCTCTTGCTATTTTTACCATAACTGAGGTTATTTTCATACCGAAGTTCTAAATTTCTCAAAATCATTCTTGAAGGTTGGAATCAACTTCTGCCAAACTCCTTGTTAATGTTGACATTTTGACCTCCTCTTATAAATTCTGAATATCTTAATGACATCTTGAATAGTAAACCCTTTCCAGGAAGGTTTTCTATTTTTTTCCCCCAGGTCCATTAGATAAATCACTGTCTATGGCAGCTATAGCCTTACAAAATATACTTCTTAAATAATAAGACATGAAAGTTGAAATTACTCCTTCATTTGTGTGCTGCAGAACAGATTCTATGTTAGCGGGCATGAAAACAACATTAATCTCCTTGGACATCTGCATCAGAGTTCTTGGTTATCAAGTGCATTGTCAATGAACAGTAATATTTTTAAATAATTATTTTTCTGAACAGCACATCTGAACAGTTGGCTTAAAATATTCAGGAAATCATACTGTAAACATATATGCTGTCATTCATGCTTTGTCGTTTCATTTTGAGAGCATGGGAAGAATAGATTTCACATCTCTTTCTTAAGGACCCTAGAATTTTCAGAACGTTAAATGACTATTAGCCTCAACTTAGTCATCACTACATTAATTTCTGACAGGAGAGTCAGGTTTTCCTTTGAAGCCGTGAAGCCAGGCATTGACTTCTCCTTGCTAGCTATGAAAGTCCTGTACTTTCTTTCAGTAGAAGACTGTTTCATCTACATTGAACATTTATTGTTTAGTGTAGTCACCTTTATCTACATTGAACATTTGTTGTTTAGTGTAGTCATCTTTATCAATAGAAGTATCTATCTACCTTAGTTAGATACTTCTGTATTACTGTATCTTCTCTAATAGCACATGCTGCTTTACCTTGTATTTTTATGTCAAGGAAATGACTTCTTCACTTAAACCTCATGACTGGCTTCAAACTTTTCTTCTGCAGCTTCCCCACCTCTCTCAGTCTTCATAGAACTGAAGAGAGCTAAGGCCTTGCTTTGGATTAGGCTTTGGCTTAAAGGAATGTCTTGACTGTTTTGATCTATCTAGACCAACCAAATAAGTAATAAGGCTGTTTCACTATCTTATCATTTGTGTGTTTACTAGAGTAGCACATTTAATTCCTTCCAAGAACTCTTCCTTTGCATTCACAACTTGGTTTGGGTACAAAAAGTCTATCTTTTAGCCTCTAAGGTTTCAACATGCCTTCCTTACTAAACTTAAACATAGCTAGCTTTTGATTTTAAATGATAAGCATGTGACTCTTGCTTTTACTTGAACACTTAGAGGCCATTGTAGGGTTAGTAATTTGGCCTAATTTCAACATTGTTGTATCTCAGGAAATAGGGAGACCTGAGGAGAGGAAGAGATATGGAGGAACAGTAATAAGAAACACAACATTTGTTGATAAAGTTGTGTGTCTTACACGGATGTAGTTCTTATGCCCCCCCAAATTACAACAGTAACATCAAAGATCACTGATCTCAGATCACCATGAGAGATTTAATAATGATTAAAATGTTTGAAATAGGGCCGGGCTCGGTGGCTCAGCCTGTAATCCCGTGCCTTTGGGAGGCTGAGGTGAGTGGATTGCCTGAGCCCGCGGGTTCGAGACCCGCCTGGGCAACTTGGCAAGACCTCATCTTTACAATTCTCAAAAAATCAGCCAGGCGTGGTAGCGCGTGCCTGTAATCCTGGCTACTCGGAACGCTGAGGCAGAATGACCGCCGGAGCCCAGCAGGTCGAGGCTGCGGTGGCCGGGAGCGGCCACTGCACTCCAGTCTTGGCGACAGAGTGGACTCCAACTAAAAAAAAAAAATGTTTGAAATATTGCAAGAATTATGAAAATGTGACACAGAAACATGAAATGAACACATGCTATTGGAAAAATGACATTAATAGACTTACTCAACTCAGGCTTGCCAAAAACCTTCAATTTGTAAACCCACAATAAAATGAGGTATCCCTTTTTGCCTTTAATTTTATAATTCTTCACATTACACTTTGCCATTTTTCTCACTCTTCTTACTTCCTTCTCCAAAGGTAGGGAACAACTGACTTTTATTAGTGAGACTCTAGTGCTTGTAAAACCACACTTTCAGTAGTGGGTGTGCTTATGGTGCACTAGATCACTGCTCATTTCTGACATGGTCTCTTGCTGTCCTGGAACTGCTTAAATATATGGGGAGTGAGCTTTCCTTCTCTGTTCTCTGGTCCCATGAGATAAGTGCCCTCAAGGAGACCTGCCATTTATCCTCTCTTTCTCTCTCACCCTCTGGTAACCATGTGTGAGGCAGGTCTACAGTCCCTTTGCCAGTCTGGCTTTGTGTAATTGGAGGCTATTTTGCTGACACAGTTCTCCCTGCAGGCCTTATTTTAAAATGAAAATATGAAAATAAGAAGTTTTCATTTAGGCTTTGGTTCTAAGCTACATTCTTTAACGTAGTTTATCAGGAGTCCTGTTTATTAGGAGGACAATTGGGCACCTGATTAGCCATTAGCAAAGCTAGTACCTTGTCACATTTAGCTAGTGATACTTGTGTCTATTTTCTATTTTTCTGACATGGAGGAAGGAGAAATGATGAGTCTTAAGCCTAATCTCCAAAACTTTATTTCAAAGAATTTTTCCTATACCATGCTCTAACTTTTTAAATTTAGATGCTGTAGAGAGGCAGAGATACATATAAATGATATTCTTCTGGTAGACAAAGACAGGTTGGTATATTCATAGACGAGTAAGATGAGGTCCATAATGACCAAAGTTTATCTGAAAATATAAACCACACGAGACTAAGAGAAAGACATTTGAACAAAAGGAATAACAGTAATTTGTTAGGAAAAACTTCCCTTTGTTATGTATTTTATCTCCTCTGACTATTCCTGTAAACTATTTATACACGAGGGACATTTAGAAAGTTGGCAAAACAATGGTTGGAAATTTCTTTTTCACCAGGAAAATAAAAATAGCCACAATAACTGCAATCAAAATCTCTAACACCTGAGCTAACCTATTAAACCCAGAACTTACTAAACTGAATATCAGCATTACTATTCCTATTAGAAAATCTAGTAATGCCAATTACCATATGACTACACCCTTGTACTATCATTATGTGGAAGCAAATCCACATATTAAAATATTCTACCAATTGTTCAAAATATGTATAATTTTGTTTTAAGAATTAATAGTTTATTTACACAAAATTAATGTGGCCACTGAAATGGTCCTATAGAGATTTGAATTTGGAGTTTGATGAAAATGCTCTGACACCTAAATATTACAAAGTCATAATTTATTACAATAAATGCAAAAACATATTCTGGGTAAACATTTCTACATATAGGCATCAAGGGGAGGATATTCAGTGAATACAACTTGTCAAATAGCTCCAATTCCTCACAAAAGAACTGCTATGGAGAAACTTAGGATGATATCTTGTTCCTTCTATCTATTACAAAAAAAATCTAATGGTTGGCCCTTTCTTTGTTGCCAGTTAAGTTACAGGTCTATAGACAACCCCCATTTCACCATCCCTGAAATTACTTTGGGAATGAAAAGTTCAATAGTTTTGGCCACTGTAGTACCTTGCTGGGCACTGGAACACAATAACTTAAGTGCTAACTACAGTTATGACAATTATATTGTGTATAGCTAGTTAGGATCATCTGCCAAGCCTGTATTATCTCTGTACCTGGAAAATTACTCAGTTTGGGTCATATCATAGAGAAGCTTTGCAGACAGGTGGAGAACTGATTGCTAGAATGGGCTTTTCATTCTTGGCTAATAGGATCTTAAGATGCTCCAGAAACCGTGACTCAAATGGAACTAGATCACTATTTCAGATGTGGTTGTGGGTGTAAAAAGTTCAGCAAGTCCTCCACTGGGGCTTTTTCTAACATCACAGAACTTCATTCTCAACAAATAAAATATCATCGCTCTGAACCCAATTGTGTCTCTCAGGAGATATAGAAAATTTGAGAACCCAGATTTATTCATAACTTCTAGGCTGTTAATCACTAGTGACAAGTACTTTCGAGCTTAATGTAGTAAACTGGGATATCTAAAACAGTTTGTGTACAAGAATGCTCATTTCTAAACCTTTTATTCTTTCAACCATGTTACACTAAAACTTCGGCTTGTAATTATTGATGGTCACTCTGACTTAACGTCTGCATTCCAGAAAGACATTTATGATGTCACTGTGGTGGTCATTGCCAGCTGAAACCAAATGCCATTTCTTCTTCTTGGGTCCAGACAGCCTATGTTTCACAATTCTTCTGGCAGCTATGTGTGGCCATATGACCAAGGGTTAATATACAAGCAACTGATTTTTGCAACTTCTAGGGTGGGTCTATATAAATGTCTCATGCATGAACTTCCAAACTTATTTCCATTCTTCTGATTGGGCAGTAGTGCCCAAGGCCATCAGTGAAGACGTGTTAAAGATGGTAGAGCCTCCATTAGACCAGATTGCTAAATATTTTGTGAGGCAGGTATTTATATCCCACACCCACCCTAATTTCTCTTCTGATCTGAAGAGGAGGAGATGACAAATAAGAAGAAATAGTGTCCGGGAATATTAAGATGACTAGGAGAAGAAACCTGATCTATCTTTGAGAAAAAGAATGTAGAAGCTATGTGTGAGGATATGGGAACAGTTTATAAGCACACATAAAACCATTTCCCACCCCTATCTCCCAAATCTCTGAAATGCACCAGTGGTGGAACTAGATGCAGGAGCTACAGTCTCTGTATAAGCCCATGGGAGGGACAGCTAAGGAAATGCAGGATATAAAGAAATGAATGGTAATTTGCAGTCAAGCTACTAGAGTCTAATATTATTTTGGGGCCTCTCTGCATCATTACTCTTAAATAAAATGGAGAGGAATAAGCATTAATACAAGTGCAGAATTACACTACAAGTTCTATTTGTATGTAGCCCTGTCATTCAGGCAAAAAAGGTAATAATGACTTAGAGATCAGATTGGCTCACTGGAGCACAGCAGTAGCAAAGAAAAGCCCAAATGATTTACACAGAAGAAAGAAAAGGAAGGCAAGATTGGCCTTTTTTACATTCAGCCACATTTCCTTCACTTAGTCTTACTAGCAGCTATTAAAAAATTCTTTTTACCAAAATATTTAAATCATGAATTTATTCATGAAGAATAAATGAAGACATTTTTAATTTCTTGTGAAACTGAGAATGTGAATTATTACTTTTCATTCTTTAGGATATCCATCAAAATTACTTTAAAGAAGGCTCCCGTATTTCAAATGCTCTATAATATCCATTATACCTTCCAACTCTCTTCAATCCATAGACAGAGCCATCAGAAATGTCCAGAGGACATCTCTCATCAGCAGATGCATGTAAGAATAAATGAGCATTTATTGCACGTGTGTTTATTTCAAAAGCAAATGTATTTGGAGTGACTCATCCTCACTGAGTCTCTCTAAAGCATTTCAATTAGGCTTATAGGATCTGCAATTGTCTTACACTCACGCTTAATCAGTTTACCTGTTTAATTGGCTCACATAATGACACTAAAAAAATAAAACTGCGAACAAAAAATTTAGGAGCAGAAGTATTAGCCCCTACATCAACTGAGTGGGAGCAACCATAAGAATTCAGTCTTCTAAAGACATTAGACAGTAGATTTGAGAGGAAGAATGGAGGGTTGGTTAATCTAGAAAATAGTTCAGGTTGAGACAGGTTTGAGAGTGACTCTTCTGTATTATGACACTAGCCTTATAAACAGATAATAAAAGAAAGGTACGTTATGATACAGCAGTAGTTAGAATGCCTTGTTTACTAATAATACCCAATGTCTATACAATCTAGGTATCTTTACTACGCACCAATCTTTATTTTCTTTACTGTGCACATACTTATGTTGTTTTTTGTAAATGACTTGGTTAACAGAAAAATGCTGGAGATACTGACAACACTCCAAGTTCCAATTATCCAGCAACTAATTGACATAAATTTCTTTTAGTTTTCTATTCTTCTAAACATGAGTATTCTTTTTCTCAGGATTTATTGTCAAATGCGCCAAACTCAAAACATTGTTGTTGTTGTCCCTGACTGGTCTTTATATTGCAGTTCTTCTTTTACAAAATATGTGGAAGTAGAGGAAAAAAAAATAACAGGAAATGTATTTATCATTTTACTTCCATACACTCTGCATCCAGCCCATTGCTTGGATACAATTGTATCTATCAAATTAATGAAAGAATTTAGTGCTGTAGGAGCTCAGGACTAAAGTACAAGTTACAGAAATATGCCCCTGAATCTCATATTGGGAACACCAACCAGGAGCGCTTAAACAAGACTTTATGTTCTTATTTAGGGAAAAGAGGAATATGAGGGATCCTTGATTTGAAGAAAAAGTCCTTCCATTTTGAGGATGCAATAAAGGAATTTGAGGGTGGTTACCATGGTCCTGAGTCACATGTCTTCATGAGAATCTAATGTAGATGGCATAAGGACTTTGTTGGGAAAATCATGAAACTCTTATAACAAAAGGTCTCAACTGGACCTTGAATTAGCATATCTGACCTCTTGATGCCCAAACTTCCAAGGTACCTCTAGAAACAAATCAGTCCAGCATTAGGTGCCAGGATGCTTGACTCAGGATGGTACTAGGTGCCTTTGTATGCCTTCTGTCCCTTCCCTTCGCATCGTATCCACACTCTCTACTCAGGTGTGTGAGCACCTGGATACATGGTCAAGGTGCTGAATCAACACTTCCAGCAATCGAATTTTTCTTCTCACCAGGAATAGCCTTAAAAATGACTCACTTTTAATGAATTGCCTGCAGCTTGAACATTATCCTGGGCAAATCTGAATTTATATAATAAAGTCTTCAGGGCCCATATTGAGTGAATAAGATCTTTGATATCACAGCCAAGATCTCTATATTTGACAAATCAAAAGTAGCTGGAAGGGAGCTTTAAACCAATAGAATTTTTCAAAGCAAAATGAGTAAGTCAGTTAGTTTATAGGAAGAAAGAAAAAAAGAGTTATGCTTTGTGTAAATAACTCAGAGATAAAGCAGTCCATTTTCAGCATGGCAGTGGTGAAAGTTTAGCATAGCAGCTTTGGAAAATCTCTTTTTTTTTGCATGTGTTTTCATTATTCAGTTTGAATTTGAATGAATTTCTAAATGAGCAGGAAGTCTGTTTTCATGAATTAGTAGAATATATATATCTATATATATAAAATAGAACCTATAAAATAATTATTAGGTTGTAATATGGATTCCAGATTCTCTATGCATTTACACTCCCTCATGATTCTAATAATGATAATACAGCCTACCTCTTACTGAGCCAGACATTGTGTCCAACCCTCTGTATGCATTCCATGTGAGTTCTTCCACTAGCCCCTCCTAATCTGGGCATTTTTCTCATTATATTGATAACAAAAGAGAGGCTCAGAGAAGTTAAATAACTCTCCCAAGTCTCCCAGCAATGAGCAGCAGCAGAGCCAATGCTGAAACCCAGCTTTGTTTGACATGACACTAAAGCATATTTTCTTTATGCTCTGATGTTTCCATGTATATCCTTTCCAATAATTCATTGCAGGCATTTGTGTAGTATTCTGAAACATGCTGGTCATAGATGAAAGAGGAACATGTGCTACAAAAGTACAGGCACATGGCACCAGTATAAACTGATTTGATTTTTAATGCAGCTATGTTGAGGCACAGAAGCTTTCCAATTCATTCTTGTTAGGATTTCCATATAACAGCTTCTGTAACACAGCTCTATTGAGAAGGCAAGATTAAAAGGGTCTTTTCTGTGTATGTAGAGAAAAATAAAATGCCTTGGAGTTGAACTGATATAACACTAAAGACGAGTGATCCACTATTAAACATTGGACTTAGTGGTCAGACATAATGAGTCATTTTTCTTTCTCTGTCTTTATAAACTAGCAAGCAGACTAGAAATCTAATAAAATGGAAATCCTTACTCCCCACGCTCTGGCTTTTAAAACGGGAAAAAAGAAGGAAAACAAACAGTTTTTATAAATAAAATTTTGACTAAAAAGCTAATTATAAGTGTATTTGTTTTGTTGGAGGTAAGACACATCTATTATCATAAAGATAATTAACTCAGTCTGACAGATCTAATAAAGGGACAAGTTTAGCACTGGCTTAGCCAGAAGCTGAAGGCAAGCAATTTTTATAATTACTAGTTATTGTAACTGGGCTCAGAGAAAATGGTCTGTGATATTTAAACAGTAATGTTAATTTGCATTTAGACCTACTCTTTTTCTATGAGAAAGAATAAGTAAAATACTGGATTAAGTACAAGAAACCTCAATAACTAAAATATTTTTAAATATATGAAAGCATCCAGGAAGAAACTCTTTATCTGTAAACTCAAGAATTTCTCTGAATAGATAATGAATGCCCTTACCAGGTATATGTCTTAAAAATCAGCAAACAATTAAATAACTTGGCCCAACTTTCTAATGTATAAGAGGAAGATATACAATCTACAATGTTTAAAACCATTATGTAGTGACCCTGTTTCATTCTCCTTTTCATATATATGCGTGAATGCATCTGCCATTGGCTGTCTCTGAATTGAAGGGATTAAAAAGTAATAGTAAAATAAAGAGCACTGCAAATAGGCAAGCAAGAAAACTGACTTTGTAACCAATTACTTTCACTGTTAGAAAGATGAGGAAATAAAAGGTTAGGTAGCCTGCGAAGGAGATGAATGATTTCTATTGTCACCTGGCAGCTGCCCTTTAAGTAAAGCTTGTCTCAACATTTCACACGGACTCCTTCCTGGAGCAAAACAAATCAACCTTTTTAAGAGTGGAAGTTACTCTTTAACTACTCCTCTAATAAAGGCTGTAGAAATAAGTAATAACCAGTGTCAGAAAATAGGTTTGTAATACACTAAGAAAAGCGCTTTAAGGCAAAATACCCGTTAGTCAAGTACACATTAAAATATGGTGATAGAATCAGCCCATTACATTTGGTAAATAAGTTGTATAATTTCTCCATATAATGCCCCATCCATGATACTGTTATCCAATTGAATATTTAACCCTTCAACCTAACTAATTGCCTTACCAATACCTGCAGAAGATGATGACAAATATAAGGCAAATGGTCTTTTTCCCTGCACTCTCTCGTCTCAGGCTTATAGTTTAATTATTCACATATTCCTTGACTTTTCCTCATTTTAGCATTAAAAAAATGTTTTCTGAAATGTATAATTGAGAAAGCAAGTTTGATATAATCTCTTGTTTTCAGCTTTGTACTTAGAAATTACATTCTTTAAAGAGGAAAAAATAAAAAGGCAATCCTGTAAAGGATAAAGCTCTGTTTCAACCCTGGCAAAGCAACATTCTTCTTCTGATTTCATTTTCATTTATTTTTCAATGGGTTCCCACGCTTAACCTTTAATGCTCTCTCCTGGTATATTTTCTAAGTCATATTACATGCTTTTACAAGACGTGCTAAACTAATACTAATTAAAGTAACAGGTTTTTATAGGCTCAGTTAAAGAAAGATAGAAGAGAAAGAAAGGAAGGGAGGTAGGCAGAGAGAGAGACAGAGAGAGAGGGAAGAAGAAAGACAGTCTCTCCCTACAAGGATCTCAGATCCATAATTTGAAGCCAACATAGAACTTGCCACTCACAATAATGTGTGAAGAACTATGAGGGTAAGTATGAGTAACTGTGGGGAAAAGGGGATATCTAAATTACACTTATAAACAGAAAGTTGATCTAGAAAGCATCCTAAGAGGGGTGCTTTCTAGAGGAGGAGTTGAAAGGAGGGGAAGAACATGCCTTTGGAGGGGACAGCACATGCGATGTCAGTGAAGGACAAGAGAGTGTGATTATTCATGGAAATTTTGCCCATGGCTACTTATTCTTCATTTAGCCCTGTCTAGCTCTAACCGGTTCACAGGAAGATTAGAGAGATCATATCAGATATTTTATGAATTTATATGTTTCTGTGTTTTTTTTTTCTTTTGATTTTCATTGATAAAAATCCAGATTCATGCCCATAATTTCATTCCTGATAAAAGATATGCAATGTAGCACCAATAAGCTATGAGCTGACTTCTATTGCGATCTCAGGATAACAAAAGTTTAAAACATCAAAATGTTCCATAGCACAAATAGATACCTCTTTAGGCAACTAAGTCTTATTCTAAGCCTTCTTACTGCCATACTGAGGTAGATCTGAAGCTAAAAATGGTCTTTAAACTTTTATAGTAGTAAGGCAGTTGGTCCTCAAACTTACAGGTTTCAAATAATTTCCTTTTACCCAGATATCTGTGAAGTAGACAAACCGAAATGGAGTCTGTATTTTTTCAAGGTCCCATTCCAGGTCATTGCTGGGAATGGACCTGTAGCAATGGAGCTTGAAAAATGGGGAAAAAACTGAAGAAATAGCTGTCTCCCACCTCTCTCCACATAAGGGTAGGCAGGGTACATGCTTCATTTCTTCTTTTTTGCCAGGGGTCAGTGTGTAAAGGCAAGGTTCATCTGCCTGGAATTGAAACCAAATTAACTATTATTTATATAGTCCCAGATAGGAGTACATAACTTTGTGTGGTAGGAGAAAGTTTCTCAGTGATGAAGAGTGGAAATATTCACACTGAGAGTCCCCATATCCTAATTCTGAAAGTGCATCATAATAGAGAGTCAATAAATAAGATGTCATAGAGTAGATAGGAGGTCATAGTAAGCAGAACACCTTACTGAAGGTATGGCTGGGAGCCTTGGTTTTGCCAAGTGAGATGACAGTAGACTTGGTGTAATGGATTGTCCAACTGTTTCACAGAAACATGTGGGACTTGCAGGAAGCTCTGTCTCACTACTTGTGAGTGAAAAGTTCAGCAAGAAGAGAATATAGAAGGCTCTGACAGTTAAAAAGAGAAGAGAAATAAGCCACACACAGATCCTGACATTAAAGGACTATTTTTATGTATTTTTTTGTCTTTGAATACAGAGTGTAAGGTGGATCAGACCCTAAACACTGAATCAGGAAAAAAAAGTACTATAAATAAATATATTTTCTTGAAGATTTCTCTTTGAAACATATTTGTGAACATATTGGTTACAAGAGGAAATCTGGATGAGTAGGAGGCTCACTCAAATTTTACTGAAGCCATTTCATCCTTATTTTCACTGCAGTAAAATTGGTGAGACTCTTCTGAATGAAGTCTGATTGTTGTAACTGTGATTCATTAATGGAATCTGTCACAAGAGGTGGGGTAACACTGCCTACTTTAAGTTTTATCCAAAGACTATATTTTTATTAGCCATACTTTCTCATACAACAGGCCCGTTACATGAGGTAAGTGTGCAATTCCTCCCCAGCTTTTAATGCAGGTCAACTTGTGGGTAGTAAAAGACTGACTGTGGCCCTTTAAAAACATTCTTTGAGTTGCAGTGTGCAATTAATCACAGCAACAGATGTAAATGTATTGTTTCCTTGCTGAGAATAGCATGTTTTCTTTGCTTATGAATTGATCCCTTAAACATTCCACATGAGAATATATATTTTCCCTTCTAATACAAACTGACTTTAAACTACAGATGTGCTAATCTATCTGTAGGAAGTTCCAGGACTCATTGATTTGTGGGCTGCATAGGTATTCATCTACTTCAGATGGAAAACTGAAAGAAGGGACAATTAATTAAGTCATCCTGCAGTTATTTTTCAAAACCAAAATATAAGCAGTGACAGGAAAACTCCCAAGGCTTCAGAGTTTGAATTTGATTTTGATAAGCATCTTGTCTTGCAAATTGAGTTATTTGAGGAAGAATTAAAAAATCATATTTTACATTGAGGAATTTACACACTACCCCTCTCATATGGGGCTTATCATGTTCAGTCTTTGGCTTAAGGTACATGTGAAAATATGTGCACCTTTTTGTGTGTTTGTGGGTATGTGATTTCCTCTATTTGATTGCAAGGGCCTCTAGAAAGAGACCGTACCATGTTACTCTATATGTTGCTCAGTGCTTAGTCCAACGTTTGCTACTGCATGCAAGGCATCTACACCTTACGTGGTCAATAAAATAACCATTTATTATTCGCTGATTACCAAACAACTAATTGGACATCTACTAAGCTCAAAGAGCTCACAGTAAGAAAAAACCCATAATCATTAGTTATATATATATATATATATATATATATATGATAAGTTACAATACTTGTCTTCTAGTTTTATAAATCAATGAGATTCTGAGAAAAAAACAATCCCACAAACATATTCTCTCTGAACTGTGCCCCAAATCTTTTTGGGAAGTAGGCAGAATACAAATATAAAGCAAATAAACCAGAGGGAATAATTTGCCATTACCCATAAAATGTTCAATTCAAGAAAAACATGTTTAGAATGTACAAAATGCAAAGCTTGGTCTGTTGGTAACATACCTATTAGATACTTCAAAGAAAGCAGCCAGGAAGATTATTTTAAAATGCGTATTTAATTAGTTCATTAACCAGTTTGGAAACATTCGGTTAAGTCCAGATTCTTCAGTGTCGCTGACGTACCCCCCCATACTCTGGCGTTTCTCTTTGACCTCCCCAGACTTCATTTCTCCTACTGCCCTCTGCACTCCAGTCATACTGAATGCCCTCTAGTTAGTCCCTCAAGATGCTAAGTTATCTCTAACATCTGGGCCTTTGCATATACTGTTATTCTTACCTAGAACCTCCTCCTCTGCCTCCCTGTTGCTTGGCTCTTACCTACCCCAGCGGGCCTACACCAAAACTTCACTCTAAAGATACTACATTTCTTCTTTCTCACTTTTAAATTCACATTCATTTCAGTTCAGGATCCGTCTTCTCTGATAGATCCTAAGTTTTATGCCAGCAGGATGAGATCCCTAGCAAATGGCATGGAGCCTGATACTTAATATGCACATAATAAATATTTGTTGAAGTAATGAATTCATACAAAACTGCATAGTCTATTCCCAAATTTCAACAGAATGATTATATAACAAAATACACTTGGCATTATAAATATAAATATAATAAATATAATAAAGTTTATTTTATTCAGAAAATGCTTTGGAATATCTGTTACCTGTAGATCATTGCCTTTAAATGAAAATAATCATTTTGCTGCAGACACAGTATAATAGTAAGAGATAAATTTCTGACCAATTAACACATTTTTTATATTTTACTCATTAATATACTTCAAATTACAAAGTTATTGCCAAAATCACAACTCTTTCAGCATCTTCACAGTGAATATAAGAAGAAAAAATGTTGCTTCTCCACTGCCAGTTATCAAAAAGAATGAAAAAAAGTAAAAATAAAAGAAAAAAGTTAAAAAAAGAATGTAGTTATTTTTTGTTGTTACTACTTTCAGGTAAGAGTTGGTAGATAATTTAAAATCTTGACTGAGGTAAGAATGTGTTTTTGTTTGGTTTGTCCTTGGGGTGAGTAAAGGAAAAAAATGCAACAATTCAGCATCTGAAGGCTTGTGTTCAAGATCTGGCATTTTGACTTTTAAATTTTGGACAAATCATTAAGTTCTCTGTGCCTCTTTTTCTTCATTATTAAAGTAAGGATAATAGAAAGTATTTCAGAAGGTCAATTTAATATTTTTTTAATTAAACAACTATCATAACTACAGACACTATTCCAGATAATTGAAATATATCAAACATAAGGTAAATAAATCTAAGTTCCACCACTTCCAGAACTTACATCGTGGGGAGTGTCTAGGAAGTGTTTTTGTTTTTAAACCAGCTTTGCTGCTAACTTTCTTCCCTGATTCTTGCAAACCTTAAAGAGTTTATCTCTTTGAGTAAGACTTGAAGACACTACACCTGCGATGTTTAGTGATAGCATGGTCCTAGTGACTGGAGAGACTAAATCTATCAGCAAATAATTTAATTATTTGAATTTATAGAAGACACAGCGATGAACTACAGTTAGTTGATGCATGTTTGTGGGAAATTCAGGATACTTTAATGATATCCCAAAATATTAGTGATGTGCTAGGTGACAGTAAATTCCTAGTCCACATCTTTTGTTGATGATCATCCCTCACTCAAATATTCTCTAAGTTTATGGCACAGTGAAGGCATAGGGAAATTCAAGCAAAGACAATTAAGAAGCATAGCAAATTAAGAAAGCCAAATTAAGTCTGATGTATCCTATTTTTTATTTTCAGAAAGGTAAGGTATTTTGGAAAGCAATGTACTACATTGAAAAGAACAAGTGATCTTGAGACTTCTAGGTTCAAATCGTATGTCAATAGTTGTGACTTTAGGCAAGATTTTTTGTCTTCTGGTTTCATTTCCTCCATCTATAAAAAATAGTAGAGTGTGCTAAAAAAATAGCTGCTTATATTATTATTACTAGAATAATTACTAGAATATTATTATTATTGATGATCTTATATTTTAAGAGTTTAAGAACACAAAATATTTCCACTCAGTGTGGTGATGGTGTTAAATTCAGGAATTTCACAGGGTAAAAGGTCAAATTAACTGATTGTCAGATTGAGTCTCCCTACTTCAAGTGAGTCACTTTTCATGGTTTTTATTAAGATAAACTTAAAAAGAAGGGCTTCCAACTTCTGAGGATGCAACTCATGATTAATGGCATATATTCCAAAGAAGAACCATAAGGAAAACAGAGGTCTCAAAATGTCCTTAAGCAATCAATCTGGCTCCTGATGGGACCTTAACATTTAAAATTTAAAAATATTTCAGGTATTTTTTTTCTCTACATTCTCAGAGGGTAAACATGAGAAAGACTTGAGGAGAGAAAAAGAAAGAAGGGAACTAGGGAAAAAATGGAGACTTGCCTTGTACAATTAAAATTATTTTTTATTATGAAAGTAATATGCATTCATATAAAGGCAAATTTGTATAAGTCAAATAATAACTAGCATCAGCAACCTCCAAAAATATTATGCCTTTCCAAGTCTCCTGTGCATGAGCATTTTTATCTGCACAGAGTATGTTCTTCTATATTCGTACAAAAAAGTATCTACATATATTTATCTAAAGAAATGCTTCTTATTATTGTTTATAATTACACACAAGATATTATGTGTATGTATGTATGTCATATTTATATATATATACACACATATATATAAACACATATATATAAATATATCTAAAATCACTGAAACTTTTTTTCTCTCTTAAAACTCTTACTAATATTTGCTCAGGTCAACAAATATGAATCCACTCATAATAATTACATAATATTTCATAAGATAGTCTCACCACAATTGATACAAACATCTCTCTCGGTGAACATTCTGTTTCTTTCCAGGTTTTCCTATTGTTTCATTGTGTTTGTTTATTTGTTTTACCACTATGCTGTGGTAATAAAAATCCATGAACATCCTTATGTACTAGTAATTTTTTCCCTATGCCATAAATTCCTCAAAAAGGGATGCAGCATCTTAGTGTATTATATTTTCAATTATAAAAGATAATGAAAGATTATTTCTCCCAAAAAAACTATAAGTCATACTCTAGTTGGAAATGCATAATAAAGTGTGTTTGTTTGTATTTTCATTAGTACTGAGTATTATTGTTTTTGTTTATTATGGCCAACTCCAGTGGGTAAAATATAGTATTACACTACTAATTTTAATTGGCATTTTCTTGACTTAAAGGGAGTTTAAACCGTATTTTCATAAGTTTCTTTAACCATGTGTATGCCCTCTTTAAAATACTTAAACTGGATACTCTATATAATTTAAAGATATTTTAATATAATCTTAGTCTTACAGAAAAGTCATAAACATAGTACAGAGAGTTGTTTTATGCCTTTCACACAGCTTCCACTGACATCTTACATAATCCCTGAAACTTACTTAGAAATTAACCTTGGTAAAATATTATTAGCTAAATTACTGACTTTATTTGGATTTTGTCACTTTTCCACTAATGTCATTTCTCTATTCATGGAGCCAATGAATTTGAATTTCACATTACATTCAGTTATCACATTCTTAGAGTCCTCTAATTTGTAATAATTCCAAAGTCTCTCCATAACCTTGACACACTAAAGAATATAGTTACTTACTTTATAAAATATCTCTTAATTTGCTTTTGCTTGATGTTTTCTCATAACTAAATAGAGATTTTACATTTGGGGGAAGAATATCAAAGAAATGGTGTGTCCTTTTTATGTGTCATCATATCAGAGGGTATATTCACTAGAGATGTTAACATTTTTTGCTGAATTAAGGTAACATCTGCTAATACTTTTAGTGTAAAGTTACTATTATATACCTTAATAACACTAAATATGTTAAGAGAAATAACTTGAAATAATGCAAATGTTCTGTTTCTGCTACAAATTTCAGTAACTATTAAGAAATAATGTTTATAGTAAATACTACAGTTGTGTTTTAATTATTATTCCCATTTGTCTTAATTCTTCAACATTTATTAATGGAAGTTATTCTGTAAGAAAACACTGCTTTCTTCATCCCCATTTATTTATTTATTTGTTTGTTTTTTCTATTTTTATCAGTATGGATTCTTAATAATTATTTTATCACTTTGATTTTAATTCAACAATATCATTATTTATTTTATTGCTCAAATTGTTCCAATTTTGGTCATTGAGCATTCCTTTAGGTTTCTTCCTATGCCATTTAGTCATGCCCACATATACGTAAGCACATCTAGACACCTGAATAATCTTGTATTTTTCTTACTGCATTCCTATTATTCATCAGTTTCCCAAAGACCCTGTTTTATTTTTTGTTTTTTCTTTAAATTTGAGACATATACTTGAAAAACAATATTTGCACACTAGTGCTACTGGATATGTCATCATTTCACTTTCTTTTAGGAGCTAAATATATACATCTATATATAGTTATATACATACATCATATAAGCACATTTTAAGTATGACATTCACTCAAAAAATGGTGCAAATCAAATGAATGCTAGTGTCATCATCATGCAACGGGCAGGGCAGTCAAAGAAAATGGCAGAAGCTCAGTTGAGCCAGCATCATACCACACATTGCTACCAAAATTTAATTCAACTTCAAAAAGCAATACATAGAAAATATCTTTTAAAATGTGTACACATTCATGCACACACACAAATTAACATTTATTTCTATTCATGCCTTTGTTTAAGAAAAATGTGTGTCCAAATTGATCCAATTAATTATAACCTGACACCAAAGGGCTCATACTAACTTTCCTCATTTTAATTGTATTTTTTTGCCTCCAATTAGAAAAAACTTGTTCCTATCTACAGTAAATTTACAGATTTGTTCAACTAGCATACAAGTAAAGTAATTTCAGACTTGTGAATTTATATATTTGTGAGAAACAAATTTGCAAACTAAAATACTTTTGTGCACAATTGTTTTTGTCTTTAACCCCATAATATCCAGTTGAACACTATTATCAAAATACTTTTTGACTTTTATTAAAACATAACAATTGTACTTATCTATGAGGTACATGTGATATTTTGATAAAAGTATACCATGTATAATGATCAAATTAAGATAATTAGCATATCCATCACCTCAAACATTTGTTATTTATTTGTGTGGGAGACATTCAAAATCTATTCTTATAGCTATTTGAAAATATGCAATAAACTGTTCATTATAATCACCATATAGTGCTATAGAACACTAGAACTTATTCATCCTATCCATCTGTGCTTTCGTATTTGTTAGCTTTGGCTATCCCCCTTCTTCCTCTTACCCTTCCTCACCTCCAGGAATCATTATTCTGCTCTCTACTTCTATTATATTAACTTTTCTTAGCTTCCGCATATGAGTGAGAACATGCATTATTTATCTTTCTGTGTCTGGTTTATTTCACATAATATAATGTCCTTCACTTTCATCTGTGTTGCCATGAATGACAGAATTTTGTTTGTTTCTATGGCTAAATAGTATTCTATTGTGTGAACATACCACATACCACATTTTTATCCATTCATATGTTGATGGACACAGAATGATATCATCTTCTATTTTGAATAGTGCTGCAATAAACATAAGATGTGGTTATCTCTTTGACATGCAAATTTTCTTTCCATTGGATACATACCCAATAGTGGGATTGCTGTTTTGTTTTTGTTTTTTTTAATCAGTCCATTTTTTAAATTTCATTCTACTAAGGGCCAGTTACAAATGAACATGATCTAGAAGGCTGTCAATAATGAGAACTGAAAATAGCTGTCTGAGGAGGTGTTGTAGGTTTGGAAGCACAGTAGGTTCTTTGGTAAAAGCAGTTCTTTGAAAATAAGGAATGATAGATTTGTATTTCCAGTTGTAGAAAACCTTGAATAAAAGATAAATTCATTTTAACTTTCACTTATAGGACATGATAATTTCATTGAAAGTTTTTGAGCATGAATGTGATGTTGAAAGAAATGCCCAAGGTTTAACTGAAATCTAACCTCACTTTGTATGTTTAATATACTAATCTTTTTAGAACTTAAAAAAATACACTTATTTATTTAAAACGTTTCTAATAATGATGAAAATATAAATTTTAATTAAAATTTGTATTTAGGCTGACATCTAATTTTTAAAATAGGCTTTCTCTTACAATTAGAAATTATTGTCAGGACTGTCTTTCTCCCAACTTTCTCAACTTTGACATCCAAAATTTAATTAAAAAAAAACTAATATCTTGAGTTCCAGGGAGATAGCGATGGCATAGGTGGGACTGAGTTCTCCAAAAGTGAGTTCCTCAAAAGACTCTAAGTTCCCTTTCCCCACCACCCTGCCCACTGCCAGTCACACAGGTCTGAGGCCTGGAGACCCTTGGTCCCACGCAAGGCCAACTATTGTGGCCCCTCAGCTGTTGCTGCACCACCATAGGCAGACCCTGACCCCAGCAGTGTGGAGATCCCAGCTCCCTCCCTAGCTACAATGTCTCACCTGGCCCCAAGCTGCTGGCCACCACTTGTGGAGGCCATTGGATACTGCCCTGTGGAGATCTGGGTTCCCTTGCTGGCTACACTGATCCACCAGGCACTCAACCACTGCCAGCTCCCTCCCAGACTGGGTGTCCAGCCCAGCAGCCCGGTGCTCACTCCTCAGAGTTCCAGCTCTCCACCCTGGGTTCTGGGGCCCCGTCCAGACCTATTTCAAGCTGCCATCACCCAGGGAGGCTCTAGGCACCCACCCGTCAGAGATACCAACTCCATTCCTGGCTGAAGTGCCCTGTGTAGGGCCCAAAGCTGCTGTCACTACTCACCACCTACCCTTTGTAGCTTCAGTCCCTGCTCTGACTGAGGCACCAAGCGTGGGACCCCATGGTTGTGTAAGGGAACAGTATATCTTAAGGAGGTGCTGATCAGCCACTCTCATCTCTCAGCTCTAGAAGAGGGAATTTCCATCTCCTTCCTCCACCCCAGGCTGCTGGCAGCACACCAGATCCAGCATCCAGCTGTGTTGCTGATCCCCAGTGCTTGATACTGGAGACACACCACCACAACCCATCATAGTGGATCGCCCACAGACCCAGACAAGTGGAGAGAAAGGATGGGTGGAGAGAAAGGATTCACGAAAGAGGAGTTGCGCACCTCAACCACTTTCCAGGCAGAGATTTGCATTGCCCTACCCATCTATGAGCAGCCTGCACATTGGTTGATAAGGTAATGTTGCTAAACAGGCGACAAAAGGCCCTTCTCCATGCTGAATCAGATACAGGCAACTCAGTCCTGTCCCAGATCTCTCAGGCAGCAAGCCAAGGGAACCAAACCAAGCTTGGAGTAAATCTATCTACCTGCAATGAAAGCAAAGGGCAAAGGCTAGAGATGAGAGCTGAAGAGACTTTAGACACTCAGGAAAGATTCCAGAGTTAGTCTGTTTTCTTATTTTGATTTTTGATTTTATTGTTTTGACTGTTTGTTGTGCTCACTTTTGTTTACTTTTTGATTTGACTACCTGTTTGTGTTTGGGAAAAAAGCATCAAAGGGCAAGATTTTAAGCCGGACTCGGTGGCTCAGCCTGTAATCCCATGCCTTGGGAGGCTGAGGTGAGTGGATTGCCTGAGCCCACGGGTTTGAGTCCCACCTGGGCAACTTGGCCAGACCTCATCTCTACAATAAATCAAAAAATTAACTGGCTGTGGTAGTGTACACCTGTAATTCCATCTACTTGGAAGACTGAGGCAGAAGGATCACTGGAGCCCAGCAGGTCGAGGCTGTGGTAGCCGGGAGCAGCCACTGCACTCCAGTCTGGGTGATGGAGTGAGACTTCAACTCAAAAAAAAAAAAAAGCATGATTTTATTGGACTGTCTTTATGAGATTGCCGGTATGCTTTAGGGAATTTTGTTTGTGTGTCTTTTTTTCACTCTTTTCTGGCCTTGTGTCTCTTTTTCATGTGTTAGTTGGTATGTATGTCTGTTTTCCCTACTTTTCTCTCTCTAACTTCCTCTTGACCCCCCCCTTCTTCCATTTTTTACCTTTTTATACCTCCTTTTGTTCCAGGGAGCAAACCTAAACCCTGCTGCATGGACAGATTGTAAGGCAGTGGAAAATGAGTTCCAGTTGTGCCCATACACTTGTTGGTGAATACTAGGATCCACAGATAAATTCTGAATCATAGCTTCCTCCTCAATTAAACCTCAAAAGTGCAAAAAGTACAGTCCCCAACCCACACTACAACTTCAAAAGTGAAGAAAGCCAGAGGATCCTTATAAGGAAGAACAGGAGATTGAACAAAAGAAGTAAAAGCAACCCCACCTTCCCTGAAAAACAGAATTAAAGAAGGAAAGGGAAAGGGAGAAAGAGAAAAATCCACACAAATGAAGAAAAACCAAAAGAAGAATATGGGTCTCTCCCAGAACCCTGGGAAGGCAGACACAGAAAACTGACTTCGGAATGCAAATAATGATGAGCCCTCAGAATGACTAGTCTCAAACTACAAACCTAGATATCAAAACATTAATGGAGAGATTAAAAAGAATTGAGGAGAGACAAGAAGAAACTAGGAAGGAGTTGATAACTGAGAAAACAGTAGTAAAGAATACTGTGAATGAAATAAATAACAAACTGATAAGCATGGAAAGCAGAATTAGCCAAGCAGAAGAATGAACCTCAGAGCTTGAGGACCAAAATATAGAACTAACCCAAACTGTCAAAAAACATAGAAAAGAAGCTTTAAACGATAGAACAAAACCTTCAAGAGATGAGCAATTACTTCAAGAGACCAAACCTAAGAGTAATTGAACTTTCTGAAACAGAAAGAGAGACAGAGTACACCCTGGAACAAACATTCCATGAGATTATTGAAGAAAACTCTGTCATCTCATCAGTGATGAGAAAATTCAAACACAAGAGATTCAGAGAACCCCTGTAAGACAACAAGTGAGAAGACAAACACCCAAACACATAATAATTCACCTAAACAAAATAGGCATAAAAGAAAAAATCCTAAATTCAGCAAGAGAAAAAGACCAGATCACCTACCATGGAAGACCAATTAGAATAGCAGCAGATTTATCTACAGAAACCCTGCAGGCTAGGGGAGCTTGAAACCCTATCTTTAAAGTTCTAAAAGATAAAGTATTTCAGCCAAGAACAACCTACCCAGTCAAATTAAGCTTCATCAGTGAGGGAGAATTAAAATATTTCCCAGATATCCAATCCCTAAGAATTTTTTTTTTTGACTTGGAGTCTCACTCTGTCACCCAGACTGGAGTGCAGTGGCCACTCTCGGCCACCGCAGCCTTGACCTGCTGGGCTCCGGCGATCCTTCTGCCTCAGCCTTCCAAGTAGCCAGAATTACAGGCATGCGCTACCATGCCCGGCTGATTTTTTTATTTATTGTAGAGATGAGGTCTCGCTGCCCAGGTGGGTCTTGAACCCACAGGCTCAGGCAATCCACTCACTTCAGTCTCCCAAAGGTGTGGGATTACAGGCTGAGCCACCGAGCCTGGCCTAAGAATTTATGCTGCCACCAGACCACCTTTACAATAAACACTTAAGAAAGTACTAAACACAGAAGAAAAAGAAAAAAGAACTACAAAGTTCTTCACAAGAGTATAGAAAAAGAGTAAAACACACACGAACCAACCCCCAAACCAGAGAAAGACAACAAGCAAAGAGGAACAACAACAACTCTATAAGAAGCGTAGGATAGGGATCAACACTCACATTTTAATAATTAACCTGAATATGAATGCACTAAATGCATCACTGAAAAGACGTAGAATGGCAAAATGGATAAAATATCACCAGGCAACAATATATTGCCTTCAAGAGACACATCGCACTAGAAGGGACATGCACAGACTCAAAGTAAGAGGATGGGAAACAAATTTTCAGGAGAACGTAACACAAAAGAAAGGAGGAGTCACGATCCTAATTTCAGACAGAATACCATTTAAGCTGTCAAAAATTTAAAAAGATACAGAAGGCCACTACATAATGATAAAAGGTTCACTCCATCAACAATAAATATCTATCCTAAACATATATGCACCAAACATAGGAGCTCCAACTTTCATAAAGCAGCTTCTAGGAAAACTTAAAAAAGATATTGACTCTAACACTATCATAGCTGGGGATTTAACACCCCACTCACAAACCTAGACAGATCATCAGGACAAAAAATTAGCAATGAGATCCAAAACCTCAATGTGACTCTTGACCAAATGAACTTAATTATAGCTACAGAACACTCCACCCAATGACCACAGAATAAGCATTCTACTCATCACCACATGGAACGTACTCTAAGATCGACTACATACATTGCCATAAATCAAGAATAAGCAAATTTTAAAAGATCAAAATTTTGCTATCCACCTTCTTGGACCACAGTGGAAAAAAATAAACATCAACACCAAAAAGGTTCCCCCCAAATCCACAAAGACATGGACACTAAACAGCATGATGCTAAACAACTCCTGAGTCAATGATGAAATCAAAACAGAGATTAAAAGATACCTGGGAACAAATGAAAATTAAGAAACATCTTACCAAAATCTCTGGGATGCCATGAAAGTTGTAGTAAGAGGAGAATTCATATCTCTACAAACGCACATGAAGAAAATGAAAGGAGCACAAATTAATAGCCTAATATGTCACCTAAGGCAGCTGAAAAGCAAAACCACCAAAATCCTAATTTCAGCAGAAGAATCCAGATCACCAAAATAAAAGCCCAAATCAGGAACACAGAAGACAAAAAGATAATACAAAAAAAATCAATGAAATAATAAGCTGCTTCTTGAAAAGGATAAACAAGATCAATGGTCCCCTAGCTAGACTGACCAAGAAAAAGAGAGAAAAAGCCCAAATAAAAACAATCAGAAACACAAAAAGATG
>NW_007247816.1:57620-78635 GCF_000164805.1 Carlito syrichta | reverse complement strand
AAAAATCATCCCATCATGACCAAGTAGGCTTCATCCCCTGGGATGCAAGGCTGGTTCAACATTCGCAAGACAATAAATGTAATTAAATACATCAACAAATGTCAGAACAAAAACCACATGATTATATCATTAGATGTAGAAAAAGCTTTTGATAAAATCCAGCACCCCCTTCTTGATTAAAAAACCCTCAAACATCTAGGCATACATAGAACATACCTCAAAATAGTAAAAGTCATCTATGAGAAACCCACAGCTAGCATACTCCTACACAGACAAAAATTGGAACCATTTCCCCTGAAAACTGGAACAAGACAAGATGCCCATTCTCTTCCCTCCTGTTCAGTATAATATTGGAAGTCCTGGCTAGAGCAATCAGAAAAGGAATGTGATCGGGGTATCCAAATAGGAAAAGAGGAAGTCAAGTTATCTCTCTTTGCAGACGACATGATTGTGTACCTTGAAAACCCAAGAGAATCTGTCAAAAGCTTTCTTGCACTGATGAAGGACTTTGGCAAAGTCTCAGGGTATAAAATAAATGTCAAAATACAATTGCATTTCTTTACACCAATAATAAACAAACAGAAACCCCAAATAAGTACAATTCCATTCACAATAGCCACAAAAAAATTGAAATACCTTGGCATCTTCCTAACCAGAGACGTGGAAGATCTTTACAATGAAAACTACAAAATACTACTCAAAGAAATCAAAGATGACACAAACAAGTGGAAAAATATCCCATGCTCATGGACTGGAAGAATCAACATTGTGAAGATGTCCATCTTACCTAAGGCAATCTACAGATTTAATGCAATACCCATCAAATTACCAGCAAAATTCTTTTCAGAGCTAGAAAAAACAATACAGGAATTTATATGGAAACACAATGACCAAGAATAGCCAGAACAATCTTCAGCAAAAAAAAAAAAAAAAAAAAAGCAGGAGGTATCACATTACCAGATTTCAAACTTTAGTATAAAGCTACAATAATCAAAACAGCTTGATATTGGTACAGGAACAGGCATATAGACCAGTGGAGTAGAATTGAGATTCCAAAAGCAAAACCTCAATTTCTCAACCAACTCATCTTCGACAAAGCCTTCACCACCTACCACTGGGGAGAGGAGAACCTCTTCAGTAAATGGTGTTGGGAAAACTGGCTGACCACAGGCAGAAGATTCAAACTAGACCCCTATCTATCCCCATACACAAAAATTAACTCTAAATGGATCAGAGACCTAAATGCAAAACCTCAAACCATAAGAACCTTAGAAAATGCAGGACACACCCTTATGGAAATTGGAACTAGCATCCAATTCCTGAACAAAACAAGAAATGTACAGGCCATAAGAGGTAAGATAGACAAATGGGACTTCATTAACCTGACAAGCTTCTGCAAAGCCAAAGAAACCATCAGGAAAGCAGGGAGACAGCCCACAAACTGGGAAAAAGTATTTGCCAACTCCATGTCTGACAAAGGCCTAACATCTTAGACCTACAAGGAACTCAAGCATGCTGAAAAGAAAAAAGCAAACAAACCCCATTACAAAGTGGGCAAAAGATATAAACAGACAATTCTCAAAACAAGACATATGAGCGGCCAACAGAAACATGAATAAATGTTCAACCTCACTAATCATCAATGAGATGCAAATTAAAACTACACTGAGATACCACCTAACTCCAGCCAGAATGGCCATTATCAATAACTCAAAAAATAATAGATGCTGGAGAAAATGTGGTGAAAAGATAGCACTTCCACACTGTTGATGGGAGTGTAAACTAGTGCAACCCCTTGGAAAGCAGTGTGGTGATTCCTAAAAGCTCTAAATATCAACCTCCCATATGACCCCGCAATCCCCCTACTGGGAATATCCCCTGATGAACTCAAATCACTCTATAAAAAAGATACCTGCACACATATATTTATTGCAGCATTGTTCACAATAGTAAGAACTTGGAAGCAACCATGCTGTCCATCAAAAGAGGACTAGATTTTTAAAATGTGGTACATATACCTGATGGAATACTACACAGCCATAAAAAAGAACAAAATCATGAATTTCGCACCAATCTGGATGGAACTAGAGTCTATAATACTGAGTGATCTCTAACAGAAACAAAGTTCTGAGTATCACATGTTCTTATTCATAAATGGACCTTGAACATTTATTGTAGTACTATAAGAAAAGGATTGACATTGGTGGGAAACTAAGGGTGGGGCAGGGAGGGGTAGGGAGGTGGGATTAACAGTAGTCAATATCTGTCTGGGGATGGGGGGGACAACCCTTATCCATAAGGGTGCCTGAATGATGCATATTTGTGTACCTATCCCTTAACTGTACCCCACAATTTTAAAATAAGAAATGTTTTTTTTAAAAAAAGCTAATATCTGAAAATTCTCAGTGGTTATCTTTGGAGAGCAGTCTGTCAGTTTTGTTTGTGTAATATGTGAGGAGTGTAACTTGTATAGTTTCTCTGGTATATGTCTTCAGTTCAGTTCCATGCAGCAGGTGGTCTGAGAGAAAGATTCCTGCTTTGAAACACAAGTTGGTCTTTATGAAGATGAGCTTCTTCTGTTAGTAACCCAGGCAGATGTGGAAACAGAGATGCAACAAGTTTGTTCCTAAAACTCAGTAGAATGATTACCATTTTGGTTAACATTTAATTAACTCATCACAGCCACTTTTCTACCTTTACCCACTACTCTTCACTTGGTGTAAGAGTGCTCCTAATGGCTTCTTTTTGGTGTTCTTGTCTTCTGTTGAATATTATTTGTTTTTTCTTATTCTACCCCTCTAATCAGGGTGTTAGTCTAAAAGCTGAGTTTAGTTGGTGAATGTATGTGGTAGTCAGAAATTGGTTTCTCTTTAGTTTGCACCCTTCATGTATTTAAACCTAATCCAAAGCTTCAATTCAGTGAAGTCAATTTTACATTGTCAAAAAATTAGAGATGAAAAGGAATGATATTGAAACCATGAAGTCTTTTTGTAGGTCAGTAATATTTTAATTTAATTTAATTTTTTTAACTTTTTACAGTTTTTTATTTTAAAATTGTGGGTACATTTCAGGGTTAGGTACATAAATATTCACTGTGCAGATACCTTGTAGATGAGGTGTGCCACCATCCTTCGCCAGGCAAATTTCCACTGCTGTCAATCCCACCTCCTTACCCCCTTCCCCTCTGCTTTGCCCACTACTGTCAATCCTTTTCTTATAGTATTGCAGTAGTTATTCAAGGTCCATTTATGAGTGAGAACATGTGATACTCAATTTTTTGTGTCTGTGAAAGATCACTTAGTATTACAGACTCCAATTCCATCCAGGTTGCTGCAGAGTTCATGATTTTGTTCTTCTTTATGGCTGCAAAACTTTCTGTTGTGTATATGTACCACATTTTTTTTTTTATTTAGTCCTTTTTTGATGGGCAGCACAGTTGGTTCCATGTTCTTGCTATTGTGAACAATGCTGTGATAAACATACATGTGCGGGTATCTTTTTTATAGAGTGATTTGAGTTCTTCCAGGTATATTCCCAGTAGGAGGATTGTGGGGTCATATGGAAGGTCAATTTTTAGAACTTTTAGGAATCACCACATGGTTTTCCAAAGAGGCTGTACTAGTTTGCATTCCCACCAACAGTGTAGAAGTGTTCCCTTTTTGCCACATCCTCTCCAGCATCTCTTATTTTTTGAGTTATTGATAATGACCATTCTGGAGTTAGGTGGTATCTCAGTATAGTTTTAATTTGCGTCTCCTTGATGACTAGTGAGGCTGAACTTTTTTTCATGTATCTGTTGGCTGCTTGTATGTCTTCTTTAGACAACTGTCTATTCATCTTTTGCCCACTTTGTAATGGGGCTATTTGTTTTGTTCTTTTCAGCACACTTGAGCTCCTTGTGGATCCTATATGTTAGGCCTTTGTCAGATATACAGTTGGCAAATATTTTTCCAAGTCTGTGGGCTGTCTCCTTGCTCTCTTGATAGTTTCTTTGGCTTTGTAGAAGCTTGTCAGTTTGATGAGGTCCCACTTGTCTGTCTTATCTCTTATGGCATGGGCACTTCGGGTTTTGATCAGGAATTGGTTGCCAGTTCCAATTTCCATAAGAGTGTCTCCTGCATTTTCTAAGGTTCTTATAGTTTGATGTTTTATATTTAGGTCTGTGATCCATTTAGAGTTGATTTTTGTGTATGGGAATAGGTAGGGGTCCTGTTTCAATCTTCTGCATGTGGTCAGCCAGTTTCCAGGCACTATTTACTGAATAGGATCTCGTCTCCCTAGTGCTTGGGGATGGAGTCTTTGTCGAAGATGAGTTGGTTGAGAAATTGAGGTTTTGCTTTTGGAATCTCAATTCTCTTCCATTGGTCTATATACCTGTTCTTGTACCAATACCAGGTTGTTTTGATTATTGTAGCTTTATAATGAAGTTTAAAGTCTGGAAATGTGATACCTCCTGATTTTATTTTTATTTATTTATTTATATTTGCCGAGGATTGTTTTGACTATTCTTGGTCATTTATGTTGCCCTATGAATTCCTGTATTGTTGTTTCTAGGTCTGAGAAGAATATTGCTGGTAATTTGATGGGTATTGCGTTAAATCTGTAGATTACCTTAGGTAGAATGGACATTAACAATGTTGATTCTTCCAATCCATGAGCATGGACTATTTTTCCACTAGTTTGTGTCATCTTTGATTTCTCTGAGCAGTGTTTTGTCATTTTCATTGTAAAGGTCTTTCACATCTCTGGTTAGGAAGATGCCAAGGTATTTCATTTTTTTGTGGCTATTGTGAATGGAATTGTGGTTTTTATTTGGGTTTCTGTTTATTAATGGTGTATAGAAATGCAACCATCTTTTGCACATTTATTTTATACCCTGAGATTTTGCCAAAGTCATTTATCAGTGCAATGAGATTTTTGTCGATTCTGCTGGGTTTTCAAGGTATAGAAGCATGTCATCTGCAAAGAGAGATAATTTGACTCCTTGTTTTCCTATTTGGATACCCCTGATCACCTTCTCTTCTCTGATTGCTCTAGATATGACTTCTAAAACTATGTTGAACAGGAGGGGTGAGAGTTGGCATCCTTGCCTTGTTCTAGTTTTCAGGGACTGATTCTTATGGTAGTTCTATTTTTAGTTTTTGATAAATCTTCATAGTGTTTTCTATAATAGACTGTACTAATTTAGATTCCTACTAATAGTGCGTAAGAGTTCTATTTTCTCTTCATCATTACCAGCATTTGTTTTGTCTTATTTTGTTTTTATAAGAGGCATTTCAACTGGGGTGAGATATTTCACTGTGGTTTTGATTTGTATTTCTCTTCTAATCAGTGATTTATAGCATCTTAAAATAGATTTGATATTTGCAATAGTTTGTGTATTTAATTATATATTAATTTAATATTTTATATATTTTTAAATACATTTCTATGTCATTTGTATGTCTTCTTTTGAGAGAGATTCATTCATCTCATTTGCCCGATTGTTTTCTTTGCTGCTGAGTTGTATGAGTTTCTTTAGTAGTCTGGATAATGAATCCCTTGTCAGATGAATAGTTTGTAAATATTGTCTCCCATTCTGCAGGTTGTTTTCACTTTGCCAATAGTTTTCTGTGGTATGCAGAAATTTCAGTATAATCTCTTTTGTCTATTTTTGCTTGTGTTTTTGAGTTCTTCTCCATAAATTACTTACTCAGATCAATGTTTTGAAATGTTTCCCCTATATATTTTTTTTTAGTACTTTCAAAGATTAGGGTCTCACATTTAAGTCTTTAATTCATTTTGAGTCAATATTTGCACTTGATGAGAAATAGGGGTCTAGTTTTATTTTTCTGTTTCTGAAAACACAGTTTTTCCAACGTCATTTATTGAAGATATTGTCCTTTTACCAATAAATGTTCTTGGCACAAAATCAGTTGGTTATAAGTACATGGCTTTATTTCTGGGATGTCTATTTGTTCTATTGCTCTATTTGTCTGTATTTAGGACAGTATCATGCTGTTCTGGTAACTATATCATTGTAGCATATTTTGAAGTCAGATAGTATGGTAACTCCAGCTTTGTTCTTTTTGCTCAGAATTGCATTTTCTATTTGATGCCTTTTGTGGTTTCATGCACATTTTAGGATAGGTTTTTCTATTTCTGTGAAGAATTTCTTTAGTATTTTGATAATAATTTCATTTAATCAGCAAAACTATCATGATAGTATAGTATTTTTCATAATATTAATTTTTCCAACTCATAAACATGAATTTCCATTTTTTTCTGTTCTCTTTAATTTTATTCATAACTGTTTTATAGTTTTTCTTGTAGATATCTTTGACTTCCTTGGTTAAATTTATTTCTAAGTTTTTTTGGTAAATATTGTAAATGGGATTCCTTTCTTGATTTCTTTTTCTGCTAGTTTATTTTTGATGTATAGAAATGTTACTGATTTTTGTATGTTGATCTTTCATCCTGCAATTTTACTGAATTCATTTGTCAGTTATACAAGTTTTTTAGTATAGTTTTTAGGGTTATCTATATATAAAAGTATGTCATTTACAAAGAGGGATAATTTGGCTTGCTGTTTTCCATTTTGGATGCACTTTTTTCCTTCTCTTGTCTGGTATTAGTTCTTGGTTAATGTTTGATAGAATTCTGAAGGGAAGTCATCTGGTCCTAGACTTTTCTTTGATAGGAAATACTTTTGTTTCCACAGATTCAATACTATTCCTTGTAATTGGTCTTTTTTGAGATTTTTAGTTTCTTTTTGCTTCACTTGTGGTAGGTTGCATGTGTCCAGGAATTTATATATTTCCACAAGATTTTCTAAAATGTTGGCATAGAGTTGCTTGCAATAGTCTCAATGATCCTTTGTATTTCTGCAGTATTAGCTGTAATATCTCTTTTGTTATTTCTGATTGTATTTATTTGAGTCTTTTTTTTTCTAGTCTAGCCAATGGCTTGCCCATTTTGTTTATTTTTTAAAGACCAACTTTCATTTATTAAAATATATTTTGTAGCCTTTCATCTCAATTTTGTTTATTTCTGCTCTGATCTTTATTTTGTTTTCTTCTACTAATTTTGAGTTTGGTTTATTTTTGCTCTTTTAGTTGCTTGAGATGCATGATTAGGTTATTTGAAATCTTTCTTCTTTTTTTGATATAGGATTTATTGCTACAAACTTCCCTCCTAATTCCACTTTTTCTATGTCTCAAAGATTCCTATGTGCTGTCTATTTTCATGTTTTTAATAACTTTTACAACATTTCTTCTTAATTTCTTCATTAATGTAATTGTCATTTAGGAACATGTTGTTTTACTTCCATATAGTTGTATAATTACAAAAACTCCTATTATTGATTTCAAATTTAATTATACTATGGTCAGAAAAGATACTTGATATGATTTCAATTATTTAAATTTGTTTGGACTTGTCTTGTGGCCTGACATGTGGTCTGTACTAAAGAATATTTCATGTGCTGATGAAAAAACTGAACTGTGTATTCTGCATTTATTTACTAAAATGTTCTGTAAATGTATGTTAGGTTCATTTGTCCTAAGTTTAGTTTAAAGCTAAAGTTGTTTTGTTTTCTATCTAGATGATCTGTTTAATGTTGAAAGTGGTATGTTGAAGTTTTCAGCTATTCTTATATTGAAGTCTATCTTTCTGTTTATATCTAATAATTTGTTATGTATATCTGGAAGCTCAATGTTGGGTGCATATATATTTACAATTGTTATTTCATTTTGCTGAATGGATCCCTTTACTGTTACATAATGACATTTTTGTATCTTTTTACAACTTTTACTTAAAGTTGTTGGTTTTTTTAAATCTGGTACAAGTATAACTACTCATACTTACTTTTGGTATCTATTTTTGTCGAATATCTTTTTCCACCCCTTTACTTTCAGTCTATATGTATCTTTAGAGGTGAAGTGAGTTTCTTAGGTCATGCTTTTTTTTTAGTTCACTAAGCCAGTATATTTCTTTTAAGAAGGAATTAAATCCTTTTACACTCATGGTTATTATTGATAAGTAAAGAGTTACTCCTGTTATTTTATTAATTATTTTCTGGCTGTTTGTATATAATTTTGCTTCTTTCTTCCTATTATATTGTTTATTATTGTGGTTTGATGGTTTTCTGTGGTGGGAAAGTTTGATTATTTTCTCTTTCTCCTTTGTGTATCTGCTCTTCAATTGAGTTTTATGTGTTTTTATGATAGTTATTGTTTTTCTTTGCTTCAGATGTACGTCTCTTGAGCTTTTCATGTAAGACTGATGGAATGGGGAGATTAATTCCTTCAGTTTCTAGTTGCTGAGAAAAACCTATTTCTCCCTCATTTCTGATGAATAACTTTGTTGGGTATAATATTCCTAGCTGTCATTCTTTTTTTCTTTTAGCACTTCAAATGTGTTGTTTCATTCTCTCTTGACCTGTAATATTTCTGCAGAGAAATCTGTGGTTAGTCTTATGAGGATTCTCTTACATGTGACTTTACATTATAAATACACACACACACACACACACACACACACACACACATATAATATAAACATATTTCATATTCTCTTTTTGTCTTTGACTTTTGACAATTTGATGATACTGTGCCTCAGATAAGGCTTGGAGTTAAACCTATTTGAGGACCTTTGAATTTTCTGAATATAAATATCCGTGTTGCTCCTCAGACTTATAAAGTTTTCAACTAGCTACTATTAATTTAAAAGATTTTCTATGTCTTTGCCATCTCCATTTTAAAAATTCCATAATGTGAATATTTGTGCTCTTAATGGCGTCCCGTGAATCTTTTAGGCTTTCTTCATTCTTTCTCATTCTTAATTCTCTTTCTATTTTCTCTAATATGGTAATTTCAAATGACCTATCTTCAAGTAATGAGATTGTCTTCTCTGCCTGATCAAGTCTGCTCTTGAAGCTCCCCATTGTATTTTTTTATTTCATTCACTGCATTCTTCAGCTGTAGATTTCTATTTGGTTCTTTTTTATAATTTCTATGCCTTTGTAGAATTTCTTGTTCATATTATGAAATTATTCTAATTTTCTTACATTGTCTATAAGTATTTTTCTTGGATATCTTTAGATATTCTTGACATCATAATTTTGAATTCCTTTCCAGCAATTTGTTGGTTTTCTCTTCACCAGGATGTTTCTAGAGAGTTATATATTTTATTGTGTTCATGTGGCTTTATATTTTCTTGTTTTTTCATGTTTCTTGTGTCCATAAGTTCCAAACTTCCTAGAGTGGCTTTGGTAGGTAAAGGGTTTTACCTGCAGCTTTAGTGTGTAAGTTGGGAAGAATGTGGCTATTCTGTTTCCAGATAGGTGCAGTGGTATAATCTCCCACAACTTCTTCAGTGGCATTCAACAGCATCAATAACTTTGGGCATCTTAGTGGACTAAGCTGTCATCAGTGTCACGACCTTTTGGGGTTCTCTTATTCTCATTTTTCCCACAATGGGAAGACTCAACTGAGGGGATCCCTCTGGTGTTAGGTCTGATAAAACATACAACAGCTGCAGTGATAACAGGTTCCAGGTTCCAGGTGTATGTAATCAAAATGACTGTGGAGCCAGGGTCCTAAGTTCAAGGTCTCATGAACTTATTATAGAATCTGGATCTTGGGGTGCAGGTTTGCCCTCTATGGCATGATTGACTACAGATTTCTCACAGAGCTAGAATCTGTCATTCTGTGGCAGCCCCTGGCAGCTTGAGCCCCAAGGGCTATATTGTGGGTGTGATTCTAACTCTGGGGGCCACAGTACAGCAATAGCCTGACTCAGGGGAACAAGGGATGCTCTGGAAGTTTGGGCCCAAGGAATAGGGTATGACTACAATTGGAAACATAAGTCAGTAGGGTTCAGTGGCAACTTGGGTCCCATGAAAAGAAGCATCATGTAGTAGTGATTCTAGACCCTGGGATGATCAGCACTGGCAGTATTCCAGACTCTGTGAGGCCAAGGTGCAATGGCAGCATATACTCCAGAATGGTGAAGCCCAGCTGTTGTTTGGGCCTTAGTGGGAAAAGAAAAAAAAAACCATGGCAATGATTTCACTCTTCAGAGAGAGGAGAGAAGTATCTCAGCCATTTATACTCTAGGGAGCCAGTTCAACTGCAGGGAATTAGGGTACTAGCATTGTTGAGACTGTACCATAGCATAGTTTTTTGGTGGAGTGAATCAGCATAACTGCTGCTCTGTTTTCTTGAGTTATAAGGTACTACATGTCAGCTCAGCCCTGGAATGAGCAGCTGGTCAGCTGGGCCGGGGCATCGATTCCCCAGGGGCAGGGCACAACTGCTTTGGGTGACTGAGGCACCATTTCCCTGGGATGCAGGGCATCGATTCATCTTAGGTACTGGGTGCATAATCTGTCTGAAGGCCAAATCTTTATTTCCTTGGATTCGAGGTGCTGTTTCAACTTAGGCCACAGGAAGGTGTAACTTCTCTGAGTGACCTAATTACTGTTTTCTCAAGAAGTGTGGTACAAGTTCAGCTCTAGGCTAAGGGGGCAGGAGGAGGGGTAATTGTAATAGCTCCACCTCTGCTTTGCCTTATTGAGAAAGGTGTAACAGTTTTCCATTGCTTGGTTTGGGGATGCTGGGCCACCAGACTGTGGTGGTTGAGTGGCAACTTAGTTTCAGAGATGAAGAAGTATCATGGCTACCTTCCTTAGAGCAAAACACTCTCCAGCTGTAATTCCAATTCCAAGATGGCAAACCACAGTAGCCATGTGGGCCACAGGGGCTAGGGCACATTGGCAACTTCTTCTCTGGTGGAAGTACAGATATGTGGCTTCTAATCAGTTTCTTCAGCTGGGCTTAGTGCTTGTGAGGACTGAAGGAGACCACAGTGGTGACATCAGAAGGTATCAAAGTTGTCTCAGGGGTTGCTGAGATTCTCTTGCTTACCTCCACACCACAGGGAAAATGACCTCCTGGCAGATCCTGATTAGGGAATGGGGTGATAAAGACTTGACATTTTGTTCTGTTTTTATGTGGCCACCCAGAGTCTCTGTGTTTACCAAGGTTTCTGTTACTCTTCTAATGCACTTTGGCACTCTCCTTTGGTTATTTCTGTGGTAATGTAACTGTCTGTTTGTTGTTCTGGCAGTCATGGTGAGGGGGGCAAATACTTGGAGTTTCTAGTCAGCCATTTTACTTGAACACATTTTCCATTGCAATATAGATAAGTCAGCTTCCCTCTCAACCCCTTCAGTGTGGTGATGTGATCCATATATAATACAGTGAGATTTGTTTATTTCAGTCTGTAGTTTATCTTTCCCCACATTCTAGTAGATTTTTCAAAATTAATAGAGTTTCAAAGTATTCCCTTTGCTTCTCTTTTCTGGAAGACATTATAGAGGACTGGTATAATTTTTCCTTAAACGTTCAATAGAATTCACCAGTGAACACATTTAGGTCTGCTGCATTTTGTTTTAGAAGATTTTAAATTATTGATTCAAAATATTTAATAGTTTTAGGTCAATTCTGATTATTCATATAATTTTTATGACTTTTGACAAATGCTTTCAACAAATTGGTCAATTTTATCTAAGTCATCAAATTTGTGGGCATGGAGCTATTTATAGTATTTTCTTTTTTTTTGAGTTGGAGTCTCACTCTGTTACCCAGACTGGAGTGCAGTGGCCGCTCCTGGCCACCGCAGCCTCGACCCGCTAGGCTCCGGCGATCCTTCCACCTCAGCCTTCCAAGTAACTGGAACTACAGGTGTGCGCTACCATGCCTGACTAATTATTGATTTATTGTAGAAATGAGGTCTCGCCAAGTTGCCCAGGCAGGTCTGGAACCCGTGGGCTCAGGCAATCCACTACCTCAGCCTCCCAAAGGCGTGGGATTACAGGCTGAGCCACTGAGGCCGGCATTACAGTATTTCTTATTTCTTTATTCTTCTTTTAATGCTCATGACATCAGTAGTGATAGTCTGACATTAGCAATTTGTATCTTTTTTTTCTTAGTTAATCTGGATAGATGTTTGTAAATTTTATCTTTTAAAAAAACAGCTTTTGAGTTTATTAATTTTTTTCCTACTGGTTTCCTGTTTTTAATTTGTTTGATTTCTGCTTTATTTATTTATTTTTATTTTCTTTGGCTTATTTTGGATATTTGCTGTTCTTTTTATAGTTTCCTAAGTGAATCCTTAGATTATTTTAGCTCCTAAATGCATGAGTCAAACTATAAAAAACTTTAGAAGAAAGTACAGTGATAAATCTTTATGATTCTAGGTTTGGCAAAGAATTCTTAGATATGATACAAAAATCACAAGCAACAAAAGAAAAAAAGTAGATGAATTAGATCACATCAAAATTAGAATCCTTGGTGCTGTAAAGAAGACCATCAGCAAAGACCACCAGATTGGTAGAAAACACTTATAAATCATATATCTCTTAAGGAAATTGTATCTAGAATAACTATACCCCTCAATAATAGAAAGAAAGATATTAATTTTAACAAATGGAAAAGGATATAAATAGATTTTTTTCCCCAAATGAACAATAAGTACATGAAAAGATATCCAACGTCATTAGTCATTAGGGAAATTAAAATTAAAATTCCAATGAGATACAACTTGATGCCCACTTAAGATGGTGAAAATCAAAAAGACAGATAAAAACAAGTGTTGGTGAAGATACAAAGTAGTTTAAATCTTCATACACTGCTGGTAGAAATGTAAAATGTTCAGTGCAGCCAGTATGGAAAACAGTCTGGCAGTCCCTCAAATAATGAAACATGGAGTGTCTCTACTAGAAATGCCTCTACTAGATATGTACTCAAGAAAAATAAAAATATGCTTTCATCCAAAAACTTATTCACAAGTATCTATTCTAGAAGAATTCTTCATGACATTCACAAGTATCTATTCTAGAAAAATTCTTCATGACATTCAAAAGATGGCAACAACCTAAATGTCCATCAACAGATAAATGGATAAACAAAGTCTATTATATCTATACAATGTAGTACAATTTGACCATAAAAAAGAATAAAATACTCATACATATTATAACTTGATTAAACCTTGAAAACATGAAAACATTGTTCAGTGGAGAAAGCCAGTCATAAAAGTACACATATTTACAATTTCACTTCTGTAAAAGTCCAGAATAAGTGAGTCTATAGATATAGAAATTAAATCAGTGTATGCTTAGAGTTGGGGACAATAGAAGGAGGGGATGAGAAGATACAAAAGTTGTAGCTGAAGGATATGATGTTTCCTCTGGAAGTGATGAAAATGTTTTAAAAAATTAGCTGTGATGATATATCCACAAATCTGCGAATATACTAAAAATTATTAAATTGTGCATTTTAAATGAAGAATTGCATGCATATGAAATATATCTCAGTAAAGCTGATTTTCAAAAAAAATGATTGATTTTTAATTTTCTTTTCTAATACATGTGTTCAAAACTATAAATTTCCTTCTAAACACTGCTTTTTCTGCATCTTAAAATTTTGATAAGTGGTATTTTCATTTAGTAAAAATATTTTAAAATTTCCCTTGAGACATCTTATTTGATCTATGTGTCATTTAGATGTATACCGTTTAATTTCAAGGCATCTGAGTGTTTTACAGCTATCTTTCTTCTGCAATCTCCAGTTCAATTTCATTGTTTTCCAAGCAGACACTTTGCATGATTTCTATCCCTTTACATTCGTTAAGGTGTATTTTATGGCACAGTATGTAGTCTATCTTGATGAATGTTCCATGTAAGAGTGAAAAGAATATGTATTCTGCTGTTGTTGGATAAAGTTTTCTATAAGTGTCAATTTGAACCAGTTGATCGGGTGCTGTTTCATTTAACTACAGACTTTCTGATTTTCTGCCTGTAGTATCTATCAAATACTGGAAGAGGGATGTTGAATTCTCCAACTACAATACTGGATTTTTTCTATTTCTCCTGGCATTTTCTAAATCACTATTTGGTTATATTTTGCTTATTTGTGTTTAGGAACATACTTATAAAAGATTATCATATATTTTGAAAAAGTGTATTTTTAATATTATTTAATTCTGCTATTATTCTGTCCCTGGGAATTTTTCTTGTCCTGAAGTCTATTTTGTCTGAAATTCATATAGCTACTACAGCTTTATTTTGCCTATTGTTAGCTTGGTTTATCTTTCTCTATTCCTTTACTTTTAACCTAACTGTGTCTTTATATTTAAAGTAATTTTTTAAATAGATAATACATAGTAGGATGTTTTTATTTCTATACATTCTTGTAATTTGGCTAATAGATATCATGTATTCTTTTCTATTATTTACTGATCTTTTTCTTTTGTTTCTCTCTCTCTCACTTTTTTTTTAATCCTTTTTGGGTATTAAGCATTTTATGTAATTCCAATTTGTATCCTCCCTTTGTATCTCAATTATATCTTTTAAAAAATAATTTTAGTAATTGTCCCAAAGTCTAAAATATATATTTACAACTATTTCAAGTCCACTTTTAAATGAGATTGAACTACTTCCTATATAATACATGTACCTTATAACAAACTATTATCAATTATTTTCTTCTATCCCTTATAACATTGTTGTTGTTCAAGTCACTTTTCTATAAGCTATACTCACTGAATGCATTATTATTATGTCTAACAAAAAAAGAAAATACAGCACAGAAAACTGAATACCACATGTTCTCAATCATAAGTTGGTCCTGAACATTTATCCCAATACTACAAAAGGATAATTGACAGTAGTGAGATGCTACCAGGGGAGGAGTACATAGCATCACTAAGGGGACCTGATCTTAAACCAGTGGAAGTGAGGACCAGTTGGAGGCCCAAACTTCACCTGCAGGTGAATGTAACCAATTTACATACCTAACCAATTTACATACCTAATCCTGACTTGTATGCCACATCTTTATAAAAAAAAATAAAGACTAGAAATATGTTTTCATCCAAATATTTCTTCTCTAACACTCTTCGTTTGTAATATAAATCCAATTTTCTAGCTGATGTCATTTTTCTTTTCTGAAAAATGTATTTTGGTATTTTTTTCAAGGAATACTACTGGAGGCAGATTTTTACATTTTTTGTTTGCTTAAAGTCATTATTTCTTCTTCATTTTAAAGAATAATTTCGTTGGATACAGAATTCTAGCCTGCTGGGGTTTTGTTGTTGTTGTTTATTTTTTTCTTTCAAAACTTCATTTCACTCCACTATCTTCTTATTGCATGACTTCTGAAGAGAAGTCTAACATAATTCTTATCCTTGCTCTTCTACAGATAACATTTTTCTCTGCCTTCTTTCAATATTTTTCTTTGTCTTTGATTTTTCTGTATTTAGAATGTATGATTATGTATAAATTTTTTGATAGTTATCCTGCTTTGTGTCCTCTGAGTTTCCTGAATATGTCTTTTGGGGTCTGTCATTATTTTTGGAAAATTCTCAATTATTATTACTTCAAATACTTCTTGTGTCCCTTTCTCTTTTCTTCTTCCAATGTTTTTATTATACATATGTTTTTCCTTTTTAATTGTCCCACCGTTCTCAAATATTGTTTCATTCTTTTTACTTTTTTCATCTTCGCATTTCAGTTTTAGATTATTGTTGATGTTTCTTCAAGCTCACTGATTTTTTACTATGTCTGGTATATTAATAAGCCCATCAAATCAATTCTTCATTTTTCACAGTTTTTTATGTCTGTCTAGTCTTTCCTTTTAATTCTTTTATAGAGTTTTAAAATAAAGTTTATATCTTCTTGCTTGCTTTAGCCATCTGATTTTGCATGTTGTCCACTTTTTCCATTAGAGTTTTTAGCATACTAACTGTAATTGTTTTAAATTTTGAATTTGATAATTTAAAAATGTCTGCCATACCTAAATCTGACTCTGACAATTGCTCTTTCTCTTCCAACTGTATTTTTTTGTCTTATAGTATCTTCACAATTTTGAATTAAAAGTTTAACATAATGCACTGTGTAGAAAAAAATGAACATAATGTACTGTGTAGAAGGAATTGAAGTACACAGGTCTTTGGCATGAGGACTTATGCTTATGTGATTAGGAGTTGGGAAGTGTTAGTTCGGTGTAGCTGTAGAGGCAAATGGCTAAAATTTCTTCTAGTGTTTTTTGGGGATTTTTTTCTTCCTTTCTGTCTTTCTTTAGAGATATTCACTTAAGTAAGTCTCATACCTTTAGTTTTTTTTCCCATTGAAATTCCCTATTATACATTAAATCTATTAATGTGATGGAAAGATGTAAAAAGAAAAATAATCACAGTGTATAACCATTTGAGTGTACTGTTGAATTTAATTTGCTAGTATTGGTTGAAGATTTTTGCATATACATTTATCAGGGATATTGGCCTGCACTTTTCTTTACCTGTAGTGTGCTTGCTTGACTTTGGCATCAGCGTAATGCTGGCAATTTAATACAGGTTTGAAAGTGTTCCTTTCTCTTCAATTTTTTAAAATAGTTTGAGAAGGATTCACATTAATTCTTCTCTAAATGTTTGGTAGAATTCACCAGTAAGATCTTTATTTCATTTTAATTATTTTATAGTGTTTATATCTATTAACTTACTTTTAAGGCTTACAGTAAGACTTTTATTGTTAGGAGATATTTAGCTACTAATTCAATCTCTTTAATTATCACTGGTCTCTTCTATTAACTTAACCAAGTAGATGAAAAGCATGCAAATTGAAAACTAAAAAACAATGATTTTAAAAATTAAAAAAAATACAAATAAGTGGAGAAACATCCATGTTTATGAACTGAATAATTCACTATTGTTACAAATGTTCATACTCTCCAAAGTGATCTACAAATTCAACACTATCCCCATCAAAATCCCAATGGAATTTTTTACAGAAATAGAAAAAACACTACAATTTATATAGAACCACTAAAGACTCAAAAGGCCAAAGCAATTCTGAGAAAAAAAAGAAAGCCGAAGGCATCACACTTTCTAATTTCCAACTATATTACAAAGCTACAGATGTTAAAACAGTAAAGTACTGGCATAAAGACAGACATGTAAATCAAGAGAATAGAATAGAAAGTCAGAATACAGTAGTCTCTCCTTTATTCATGGCCTCATTTTCCACTGTTTTAGTTACCCATGTTCAACTAAGATCTGGAAATATTAAATAGAAAATTTCAAGAGTAAACAATTTATCAATATTAAATTGTGCACATCTCTGGGGACCATGATAAATATCTCACACCTTCCTGCCCTCTCCCACCCGAGACAGGAACCATCTCTTTGTCTATCATATCCATGGTATATGCATTACACACCTGTTAGCACTTAGTAACTATCAGATTGATAGATCACAAGAAGAAGTGTGAGTGCACTACAATATTTCAAGATAGAGAGATGGAAATTACATTCACATAACTTTTGTTATAGTATACTGTCATGATTGTTCTATGTTATTATTAGAAAAAAAGTTTTTTAATCCTGGTCTTGGGAAGAGTTTTTTGGTTAGGACATCAAAATCATAAGCAACAAAAGCAAAAATAGATGAGTGGGACTACATCAGACTAAAATATTTTGTACAACAAAGAAAACAATCAACAGAGTTAAAGGGCAACATATAGAATGAGAGAAAATATTTGCAAGCCATATATCTGATATGGGAATACTATGCAAAATATATAAGAAACTCCTACAATTCAATAGAAACAGTAACAACAATAATCTAATTTTTTAATGGACAAAGATAAAAAATATAAAATATATGAGGATAAATCTACCAAGATGAAAAATCTCTACAACAGGAACTAGAAAACACTGCTGACAGAAATCAAAGATGACACAAAAAATGGAAAAATATTTTGTGCTCATAAATTGGAAGACTTGCTATCATTAAAATGTCCACACTGCCCAAAGCAATCTACAAATTCAATGCAATCCCAATCAACCACTAGTTTCATTTTTCACAGATCTAGAAAGATTTTTAAAAAGCAAATTAATAAGGAAGCAAAAAAGAATTCAAGTAGCCAAAGCAATCGTAAGCAAAAAGAAAAAAGTCAGTGTTGACAAAACTATGGATAAAATGGAACACTTCTACACTGCTGATGAGAATGCAAGCTGGTTCCCAGAATGGTGCTTAATTTAATATTGATAAATTGTTTACTTTTGAAATTTTCTATTTAATATTTCCAGTTCATAGTTGAATATGGGTAATTAAAACTGTGAAAAAAGGAAACCATGAATAAAGGGGAGACTACTGTATTCTGACTTTCTATTCTGTTCTATTGGTTTGTATGACTGTCTTTATGCCAGTACTTTACTGTTTTAAAATCTGTAACTTTGTAACATAGTTGGAAATTAGAAAGTGTGATATTTCCGGCTTTTTTTTTCTCAGAATTACTTTGGCTTTTTGAGTCTTTGGTAGTTTTATATAAATTTTAGTGTTTTTTCTATTTCTATAAACTTAGTGGAAAGCAGTATGGTTTTTTTCCTCAAAAAACTGAAAATTGAGCTACCGTATGGTCCAGCAATCCTACTTCTGAGAATATACCCAGAGAAACATAAATCACTCTACCATACCATGTATGTTCACTGCAGCAGTTTTAATAATAGCAAAAACATGGAACCAAGCCAGATGCCCACCAAAATTGGACTGAATAAGGAAAATATGGTAAATCTACATGATGGAATAATACACAACCATAAAGAAAAACAAAATCATGTTCTTTGCAGCATCATGGATGAAACTGGAGAACATCATTCTAACTAAATTATGAAAGAAAAAATCCAAAAACTCCTGAATACTGTGTTCTTACTCACAAATGGGCCTTGATTACTAGACACATGGGACCAAAGTGAAAAGAACGGATGCTGGTTGACACTGATAAAGGAGGGAGGAAAGGAAGGAGGAGGGAAAAGGGGCACACAGTCACACACTGGGTATCTGGTCCACTACCAGAGGGAGAGAGGGCTCACTAGATGTCCAGACCTCACCTGCACTCAATTTACTTATGTATTAAATCTTCACATGCACCCTACAACTACAAATTAAACTAAATTAAATTCAAATAAAAAGAGATTGGCACTCTGGACAGCTAAGGCAGGGGCTGGTTGGGACAGAGAGTGTCCCAAACATCTACACTACAGGCACCCAAGGAATCTGCTCTCCTCTCTTAAGGAACAATAAATATGTCTCTGGAAAAACAAACAAACAAAAATACGAAAGCCAGAGGCATCACATTACTGGATTTCAAATTTTACTATAAGGCTACAGTAATCAAAACAGCAAGTACTTGTTCAAAAATAGACACATAAATTAATAGAACAAAATAAAGAGCCCAGAAATAAAGTACCTAACCTACAACCAACTAACCTTTGACAAGGTTGACAAACATAACATTGAGTAAAGGATACCCTATTCAATAAATGATATTGGGAAAATGAGCTAACTCTATGGAAAAGAATAAAGCTAGACTCCTTCCTCTCACCACATACAAAAATTAACTCAAGACAATTGAAAGATTTAAATGGAAGACCTCGAGTTATAAAAATCCTAGAAGAAAGCATAGAAAATATTTTTCTAGACATAAGCTTAGGCAATGAATTCATGAACAAGTCCTCAAAAGTAAATGCAGCAGAAAACAAAAATTGACAAGTGGGGCCCAAATAAACTAAAGAGCTTCTACACAGCAGGAAAAAATACCAACAGAGTAGACAGCCTACAGCATGGGAGAAAATTTTTGCAAAATAAGCATCTGGCAAAGGACTAATATCTAGAATCTATAAAAACCTACACAGATCAACAGAAAGAAAATAACTTCATAAAAAGCGGGCAAAGTACATGAACAGACACTTCTCAAAAGAAGACATACAAGTGGTCAACAAACAAATTTTTAAAATGTTTAACATCACTAATCATCAGAGAAAAATAATCAAACCACAATAAGAAGCAATCTAAACGAGTAGAATGGCGATTATTAAGTAAGAAAACAACAGATAAGTTTTTCCTAGGTTTTCTTCTAAGTTTTTAATGGTTTCAGGTCTGATGTTTAAGTCTTTAATGTATCTTTTTTTTTTTTTAATTGTGAAGTTGTGGGGTACAGTTAAGGGTTAGGTATACAATTGCGTTTCATTCAGGCACCCTGTTGATATGGGGTGTTTCCCCGTTCCCAGACAGATATTTGCTACTGTTAATCCCATCTCCCTCCCCCCACCATAGTTTCCCAGTATGGTCAGTCATTTTCGTATAGTATTGCATCGGATGTTTAAGGTCCATTATACGAGTGAGAACATGTGATATTCGGATCTTTGTTTCTGTGAGAGGTCACTCAGTATTATAGACCCTAGTTCCATCCAGGTTGCTGCAAAATTCATGATTTTGTTCTTTTTTATAACTGCGTAGTATTCCATCGTGTATATGTACCACATTTTTTAATCCAGTCCTCTTTTGATGGGCAGCATGGCTGTTTCCAGGTTCTTGCTATTGTGAACAATGCTGCAATAAACATGCATGTGCAGGTATCTTTTTTATAGAGTGATTTGTGTTCTTCAGGATATATTCCCAGTAGGGGGATTGCAGGGTAATATGGGAGGTTGGTATTTAGAGCTTTTAAGAATCGCCACACTGCTTTCCACAGAGGTTGCACTAGTTTACACTCCCACCAACAGTGTAGAAGTGTTCCCTTTTCACCACACCCTCTCCAGCAGCTGTTATTTTTTGAGTTGTTGATAATTGCCATTCTGACTGTGGTTAAGTGGTATCTCAGTGTGGTTTTGATTTGCATCTCCCTTATGATTAGTGAGGTTGAACATTTCTTCATGTGTTTGTTGGCTGCTCGGATGTAAAGTGTCTGTTCATATTTTTTGCCCATTTTATAATGGGGTTGTTTGTTTTTTTCTTTTCAGCTCATTTGAGTTCCTTGTAGATACAGGATGTTAAGCCTTTGTCAGACCTGGAGTTGGCAAATACTTTTTCCCAGTCTGTAGGCTGTCTCCCTGCGCTCTTGATGGTTTCTCTGGCTTTGCAGAAGCTTGTCAGTTTAATAAGGTCCCACTTATCTATTTTCTCTCTTATGA
>NW_007247816.1:55633-57534 GCF_000164805.1 Carlito syrichta | reverse complement strand
TAGATAGGGGTCCTGTTTCAATCTTCTGCATGAGGTCAGCCAGTTTTCACAGCACCATTTACTGAATAGGTTCTCCTCTCCCCAGTGGTAGGTGGTGGAGGCTTTGTCAAAGATGAGTTGGTTGAGAAATTGAGGTTTTGCTTCTGGAATCTCAATTCTATTCCATTGATCTGTATGCCTGTTCCTATACCAATACCAAGCTGTTTTGATGATTGTAGCCTTATAGTAAAGTTTGAAGTCTGGTAGTGTGATACCACCTGCTTTGTTTTTTTTTTTGCTGAGGATTGTTCTGGCTAATCTTGGACGTTTGTGTTTCCATATGAATTCCTGCATTGTTTTTTCTAGATCTGAGAAGAATGTTGCTGGTAATTTGATAGGTATTGCATTGAATTTGTAGATTGCCTTAGGTAAGATGGACATGTTCACAATGTTGATTCTTCTGATCCATGAGCATGGGATATTTTTCCATTTGTTTGTGTCAACTTTCTTTTCTTTGTGCAGTGTTTTGTAGTTTTCATTGTAAAGGTCTTTCACGTCTCTGGTTAGGAAGATGCCAAGGTATTTCAATTTTTTTGTGGCTATTGTGAATGGAATTGTGTTTTTTATTTGGGTTTCTGTTTCTTTATTATTGGTGTAGAGAAATGTAATTGTCTTTTGTGCATTTATTTTGTATCCTGAGACTTTGCCAAAGGTCTTTATCAGTGTAAGGAGGTTTTTGACAGATTCTCTTGGGTTTTCAAGGTATACAATCATGTCATCTGCAAAGAGAGATAACTTGACTTCCTCTTTACCTATTTGGATACCCCTGATTGCCTTCTCTTCTCTGATTGCTCGAGCCAGGACTTCCAACACTATATTGAACAGGAGGGGTGAGAGTGGGCATCCTTGTCTTGTTCCAGTTTTCAGGGGAAATGATTCTAATTTTTGTCCATTTAGGAGTATGCTTGCTGTGGGTTTCTTGTAGATGGCTTTTACTATTTTGAGGTATGTTCCCCGTATGCCTAGATGTTCAAGGGTTTTTATCAAGAAGGGGTGCTGGATTTTATCAAAAGCTTTTTCTGCATCTAATGATATAATCATGTGGTTTTTGTTTTGGCATCTGTTGATGCATTTAATAACATTTATGATTTTACGAATGTTGAACCAGCCTTGCATTCCAGGAATGAAGCCTACTTGGTCATGATGCATGATTTTTGAGATGTATTGCTGAATCCGGTTTGCTGGGATCTTGTTGAGAATTTTAGCATCTATGTTCATCAAAGATATTGGCCTGTAGTTCTCTTTCTTTGCTGGATCTTTACCTGGCTTGGGTATCAGTGTGATGTTGGCTTCATAAAATGATTTGAGGAGCGTTCCATCTTTTTCAATCACCTGGAATACCTTCAGTAGGATTGGTATCAGCTCCTCCTTAAACGTCTTATAGAATTCTGCTGGAAAGCCATCTGATCCAGGGCTTTTTTTTTTGTAGGAAGTTTTCTTATTACGTAGTCAATTTCCTTGATTGTTATTGGTTTATTTAGGGTCTCAATTTCTTCTTGTTCCAACTTAGGTAGGTTGTGTGATGTCAGAAAGTCCTCCATTTCCTTAAGGTTTTCAATTTTGTTTCCATACAAGTGTACATAGTAGTCTCTAATGATCTTTTGTATTTCTTCAGGTTCAGATGTGACCTCATCTTTTGTGTTTCTGATTGTGCTTATTTGGTTTTTTCCTTGTTTTTTCTTGGTCAGTCTAGCTAGGGGACCATCGATCTTGTTTATTCTTTCGAAGAACCAACTTTTTGTTTCATTGATTTTTTTCTATTATCTTTTTGTCTCTATGCCCTTGATTTGGGCTTTTATTTTGGTGATCTGGATTCTCTGCTGAAATTAGGGTTTTTGTGGTCTTGCTTTCCAGCTTCTTAG
>NW_007247816.1:54235-55462 GCF_000164805.1 Carlito syrichta | reverse complement strand
TTCTCCAGCTTTTTAGGTGGCTTGTTAGGTTGTCAATTTCTGTTCCTTCCATTTTCCTCATGTGTGTTTGTAGGGATATAAATTCCCCTCTTATTACAGCTTTTAAGGCATCCCAGAGATTTTGGAAAGATGTTTCTTTATTTTCATTTGTTTCCAGGTATCTTTTGATCTCTATTTTGATGTCATCATTGACCCAGGAGTTATTTAGCATCATGCTGTTTAGTGTCCATGTCTTTGTGGGTTTTGGGGGGACTTTGTTGGTGTCAATGTTTATTTTTATTCCACTGTGGTCCGAGAAGGTGCATGGTAGAATTTCAGTCCTTTTAAATTTGCTTATACTTGATTTGTGTCCAATTATGTGGTCGATCTTAGAATATGTTCCATGTGGTGATGAGTAGAATGTGTATTCTGTGGTCTTTGGATGGAGTGTTCTATTGGTATCAATTAAGTCCATTTGGTCCAGAGTCTCATTGAGGTTCCGGATCTCCTTGCTGATTTTTTGTCCTGATGATCTGTCTAAGGCTGTGAGTGGTGTATTAAAGTCCCCAGTTATTATGGTGTTAGAGCCAATGTCTTTCTTTAGTTTTCCTAGAAGTTGCTTTATGAATGTTGGCGCACCTATGTTGGGTGCATATATGTTTAGGATAGATATTTCTTGTTGATGGAGTGAACCTTTTATCATTATGTAGTGGCCCTCTGTATCTTTTTTAATTTTTGATAGCTTAAATGGTATTTTGTCTGAAATTAGGATCGCGACTCCTCCTTTCTTTTGTGTTCCATTCGCCTGAAAATTTGTTTCCCATCCTCTTACTTTGAGTCTGTGTATGTCCTTTCTAGTGAGATGGGTCTCTTGAAGGCAGTATATTGTTGCCTGGTGATATTTTATCCATTTTGTCATTCTATGTCTTTTCAGTGGTGCGTTTAGTCCATTCACATTCAGACTAATTATTGAAATGTGAGAGTTCATCCCTATCATGGAGTTCTTATTGAGTTATTGTTCTTCCACTTGGTTTTTTCTTTTTTTTTTTTTTTGTCTTTCTTTTGCTTTTGGGGTTGGTTCGTGTATATTTTATTCTTTTCCCTGTACTCTTGTGAAGAACGTTGTTCTTTTTTCCTTTTCTTCTTGTTTAGTACTTTCTTAAGTGTTTCATGTAGAGATGATTTGGTGGCAGCATAAGTTCTTAGGAATTGGATATCTGGGAAAGATTTTAATTCTCCCTCACTGAT